>NW_025920170.1:0-160096 GCF_902686445.1 Sciurus carolinensis | reverse complement strand
AGAAACACAGTCAAGCCGATGGTGCTAATCTGTATTTGTAGACCATTCTTCCTGCTTTGACCTCAGGATTTTCTCAAAAGAGCATGAGAATGTTCCACACGTCCTCCCACCACCCTGCGAGGGGAAGTGGCCGGTGACAATTGTAACAGACATGGTGGCATTCCTCATCGAAGAGTGAGCACACCACAACTATGCCACCCAGCTCAACGCAACAGGGAGTGTGTTTATTAATACACTGGAGTTAAAATGACTATGATAAGTACATTGAAGGCATTCGTGTGTCCTCACTCAGCTTGAGGACAGGCCATATGCCTGCTTTAAGGGTTGGTGATGTGGCAATGAACAAATTGGACAAAATAACTGTTGCCATGTTTATTTTATTTTCTCTCAAACTCACAACAGTCAAGCAAATAGCCACCACTCCTGCTGTTTTCCATTGATGCAGATGCATCTGGAACTCCCCCCGACTCACACGGGGTAGGTGGCAGGTGGAGCTGCTGACCGGGGTGATGTGGAGGCTCTTCCAGCAGCCAGGTGCTGCAGGGCACCCAGGAGGTGGCTGCCAGGCAGCAGAGTGGCAGGCTCCTGACTGTCCTACAGGCCTGCCTTCCTGGCACAACCTAGGTGAAGACCCCTTCCAGGAACAAGAGAGAACGCGATGACACACCAGGGCCACTGCAGACAGCAGTGCAGGGCAATTGCATGGGGGGTCATGGAAGTCCAGGGAGAGGAAGGGAGCTGCCCGCTGGCAGCTCTGCAGGCACAGGACTGGGGGGTGTGAGGGCCACTAGTTCTACTGCAGTCATGCAGGTCTAAATGAACTAGCCCTCGTCCTCGGTAGCACCTTGGTCCTGGAGGTATTGCCAGATGCCCTGGTTCATAGTTAGCACCCAGCCACACTTCAGCTCCCCCCAGACCCCTGTCATTATTGCAGAAGGGACAGTCCCACCTGCCAGGAGGCAAGGAGAGGAAGGCTCCTCAGACACTGGCCTTGTCACAACCACATGGTTCAGAACTGCAGGAAGTGGTGTGCGTCCACTGGCCTTGGGGCATCTCCTAAGCAGCTGTTCATGGTCACTCGGCCTTTCTTTCCTTGTAACATCTCATGTCCAGATGAACTTCCCCAAAAATAGTATGAATTGTGAACTCCACATTAAAGCATCCAAAATTAAAATGTGTAACTCTCCCATCGAGTGGGGTAAATTAGCCACATGTAGCTGCTGGACCATTGGTGTGTGCCGTGTTCTGCTGACCCAAGGGTGTGTGCCACATTCTACTGCCCAATGGGTGTGTGCCATGTTCTGCTGCCTGATAGGTGTGTGCCATGTTCTGCTGCCTGACAGGTGGTGTGCCATGTTCTGCTGCTTGACAGGTGTGTGCTATGTTCTGCTGCCCTGTGAGTGCATGCTATGTCACCTGCCAGTAAATGCTCAAAACCTCAACAGCAAGACCCTTGGCTCTCAGCTTGTGTGGGGCTCTGTAAATGCTGCAGACAGACATGGACCTGTGCAGGTCTCTTAAACAGGACAGCAGCCAGGCCACCTCCTGCTTCCACCAGCTCCTCTGTACTGAGCAGTGTTGGAAGCACAAATGCCAGTGCCAGTTGTAGGGGGGCCTTGAGCCATTCCTTTGTGGGGCCAGTGCCTCCCATCTGCTGCCTGCCATCCTGCCTTCTCTTGGAGTGCATGATGTCTCCTCACCTGGCCCCTGTCTGCTCTCTGTGGAGTCTCGAAGCCCCTCTGTGCACTCCGGGAAACCTGCACATAACCGGTTACTCAGAGCGTGACTAGGGGTTTGCATGGGAGGCTGAGCAGGCAATACCTGGCTTTGGAAGCAACAGGAGGTGCAGTGGGAAGAAAGTGGCTCCTTTGGCCATTGGTGGGCGAAATGAACCACAGGACCACCAGCTGGTGGCTGCGGGGGCTGTCTCTGAACTTCGACATCCACATCAGTTGTTCGAAACACAGTTGGAGACACTGGGTCCAGGACTCCCTGAGTGAGAAAGCTGCATGTGAATTGATGACACTTGTGGTTGTGGTATAAAAGCAGCTTGTACTGATGCTGTTGGGAAAATTCCAGAGGGACTCTTCCTTTACCTGGGGCACTCAGAGCTGATCTCCCCAGAAAGCACCTTCAACTGGGTTTGAAGACTCAGGAGTTTTCAAGACATGTGGGTCGGAAAGCATTTCTGGGTGGGGACAAGCATGTCTGGGACTTGGCATGTATGTGAGTCTGGACGGCAGAGGCAGCGTGACTGGCAGACATGTGTGAAGATGTTAAATGTCAGACATTGATCAAGCAAGTAAAAATTACATTTAAGTAATCTGATATAAATTCAATAAAACTGCTAAGCAAAATTAAGGGTGGGGAAACAATGTTGGTTCAATCCCCAGCACCCTCTAACATTGAAGCATATGATGGAGTCTGTCCTCAATGCCAGAGGTGACTGACCACATGCCTGATGACTGCGAGAACCTCTTCAGCAGCCTGTATGTATCAGCTCCTCTGAGCCTCAGCAGAGCCCAGGAATGTGATGATGATCTTCAAGGTGCAGATGAACTTACTGAGGCTCAGGAAGGCTGAGCAATTTCCAAATTCACATACATGCAGTAGGTGGCAAGGATTTGGCGTCTCCCAGTGCCCATGTCAACACAGCCCCTACCAGGACCTTGACATCCCTTCAGGAAGACAGGACAGGCACACCTAAATGTAAGGTGGAAGGACCAATGGCATCAAACAACAGCCTGTGGAGCCAGCACATGCCCAGTACGAGGAGGGAGCTGAGAGCCACTGAAACCCTCAGAGACTGTTCACATGTCTTCTACAGGATGACCATGCAGAATGAGTGTCTATCCCCTAGGACAGGTAAGTTTCCCAGGGTCACCCTGAGGCATGAAAGCTAGGAATAGAATAAATTCCTGGCATTGTGAGTGACTGTGCACATGCACATGTAGATTTATGGGGTGTTACGTGTGTGCGCTTGGAATTTGGGGATGCTGAGTGTGTGCTTGAGATTTGGGGTGCTGAGTGTGTGAGCTCTTGGGGTGCCATGTATGCATGAACTTGGGTTTTGGGGATGCTTTGTGTGCCTGTGTTTGTGATTTAATAGAGGGAGAATGGAAAGTGGCCCTTCTGGCGGCCGAGACGCAGATGCTAGCAGTGCATGGATTTCTGTTTCCTTGTGGCTGGAGTAGGGCTGTGGCTGGTAGGCCACCAGCTGGGAGAGGCCACGCCTGGTTCAGCGATGGTGCAGACACTGTGGCTGGGTTAATCAGAAGTGTCTGATGCGAGGAAGGCAGCAAGCTTTGTGTCTCAGAGGAGCCACAACTAGGTGGTTACTGTTTGTCCCTGTGACCAGTCCCGCATCATTATTGCCTGATGTACATAGGGTACTTGGCCCTGAAACCCAGAGAGCTTGGGTGAGACCTGCTCATGCCCACTGGGCTCCTTCCTAGTGACCACCAGTGTTAGCACCGAGGAGGGTCCTCAGCCTGGTTCCATTTACCTTTTACTGAGCTGCCGCTCCCCAGGAAGCCTTTCTGTATGAATCCACTTGCAGGTTGCCAGTGGTTCCTTAGGGTCACCCACACAGTTTTCAGGTGACTGGACAATGTGGTAGGCCTGGGTGCCTCCTGGTCAACCCCGGAGCTCAGAAGACAAGGGTGAGCGTGGAGGCCGGGCACTGCCATGGGAGACTCCGGTTGAACCCTCCTTCCACTCTGCTGCCTTCTGAAGAGCCCCTGGCTTTCCTTTCTTTGCTCAGTCCAAAGAGAAACAACTGCCTTTCTACTTCCCTCCTATGCCAGTGACACATGCCTGGCACCACACTTGTGCACATGCGAGCACACACCAATGCACACGTGTGCTCCAACGTACACTAGCACATGTGCACATGGGCACCATCAGTACATATCTGCACACAAACACATGCACTCACATATGCCCCAGCACACATGTGCATGTTTATGCCTGCTCAGAAGGAAGCCATCTAGTGGACACCCATGGCTATGAAGTGTCCCTTGCCTGTACAATACCCTCTGGCTCCGGTGGCCCCTGGGTCCTGAAAATGTGGCTAGTCAAAGGGAGGGGGGATTGCCGTCTTCCTGGGGAAAGGTCCGCACTGTGGTCGTCACTGCCATCATCACTCTGGTCCCAGGGGGGGTCCCTGTGACAACACCTCAGGATGGTCTGTGCTGTCTGGCCGCGGTTCCCAGGAGGGTGGGCTGCATGTGGAGTGCAGAGGCATACCCTCACCTGCAGGGGGCTGTGGCAGGGCCAGTGTGTCCTTGTGCACTTGTGACAGTTGGGAGCTCCTGTCAAGCGAGCATGGCAGGGTGAAGCATCATCGCCACCTGAAGAGGCTGGGTGGCCGCAGGGCACAACCCACCCACACCTAGGAAGGGTGGGAGTGGCGGGGGCTGTGGGGCAGTGGCACACGTGGCTGCCCATGTGGAGGTCGGTCATGGAGACCCGCTCTGCTTCCTCCTCATACTCCACCCGCTCCCGTCATGGGAGGGAGAGTCCGACCGATCACATGTGGCAGGACACTGGGCACTTCTTCCTCTGCTCTGGAGAGCAAGCCTTGCTTTTGGGATCATCCCAGGTGCAGCTGTTCAGGCAAACTTGGGAGGTGAGAGCCACTCTCTCTGGCTGGGGCAGGTCGTGTCTCACTTTGCTGCCTGTCACATGGGTAGGATGGAACTTCCAAGCCACAGGGTAGAGTCCAGGTTGAGCCCTGGCATGGCACTGCACACGCTGATCCAAGTGCCCCAGGGAGTCTGGGACCTAGGACCTGAGTCTGCCTTCCTACCTGGCCTCCACTCAACTCCCACCTTCACTTTAGCCTTCAGATGTGGACACTCAGTCCCACGTGACATGTGCCTCTCGCTTTCACCCAGCCTGTTGAGGGCCCTGCTGCCACAATAGCTTGTTCCCCTGAGCTGGCCTCGACCCCCTGGGGGATGTATGTCTGTCACTCCCCAACCTTCCCACCATCTTGGCAAGGAACTGCTGTGCTCTACCCATAGGTAGGGCAGGAAGTGTGCCTCCTTGAAGGTGAAGTGCTGTGTAAGTTGCTCACACCTTTCCCTGGGAGAGGTTTGTCCCCTTCCTGCTCAGTAACATTTTTGGCTGTATGGATTCATGATCTAGGAATTACTTTTTTGAAATTTCATCATTATAAAGCAACACCACCTGTGGGTTTTACTATGAGATATGCAACACTCTAAAACAGTTTTTATTCACTAAAATGGGATGAATCCCAGGACATTTCCTGGATTCTACCTTGATTTCACTAAGTACTTTGTAGGGTGAAGTAACGTGCAGTCAATAATGGGTGTTGCTTTACATGATCTCATTCAACTCTGCCCTACTAGCTTTCCATCTCTGTGACTGAAGTCCCAACGTGACTGGCTGTCTCTGTTGCTTTGGGCTGGAGGCAAAGCAGGAGGGTGTGGGGAGGGAAAGTGCTCAGCTCACGGCAGCCAGGACACAGCAGAAGGATGGAGCTGGCCATGAGTTAAGTCCCCAAGGACTCGCCCCGAGGACCACTCCCATAAACCAGCCCAGCTCCCACTGCCTCCACCACTACCCAACATGCCACTGAATTGTTAGTCCACCCCTGGGTCAGCCCACTAACGAGCTCAGAGCCCTCGTGGGCCAACCCTTCCCAAAGTCCCCCTCTGACACTGCTGCACTGGGGACCAGGCCTTCAACAGAGGAGCCTTTGGGAGTCATCCAGTGCCAACCATAACATGCCCACTGATGTTCCATTAAAGCTAATCTCAGGGCTGGTTGGCTTTGACCTTTTCTAATACATGGTTCATTACTCATGCTGGGTCTTCACATAAAAAGCGAATCAGCAACACTTCACAACACTCCACTTGGTAATCTGTTCATTCCACCCACTTTGATGAGTTCTGGTTGATGAAATTCAGGAAGATACAAAACACCTTTGTCTCCCAGGAGGCCAGCCGGGCACAGGTGGAGACCTGGGCAGGATGCCACAGGAAGAGGCATGATAACAGGACAGCGAGTCATGAAGGGACATTGACCTTGCTGGGGTGGGGCAAGGTCTAAAGAGTTGGTGCCGTCATATTAATTTCAAAGTCACTTTGCTACCAAGTCCCAGCAACATGTATCGGTACATCATTACCCCATATTGGCAAGTGTGTAAATGCACATAACTGTTGGTAGAAAGAGCACAAGTGCCAAAGATATTTTCATTTATGCAATAATAGCAGCTTACTAGAGTTTACAGATCTGCTCACAGAGGTTTCGCTATTCTGTCATATTCCCTCCCTTGGCACTGGGGGGAGCGTGGCTAGGCAGCACACCTGTCAGCATCACCTGCATGCCACACAGGGGCCTGGAGCTGAGGCACAGCCTAAGGGATCAGGACATAGGTGTGAAGACGCTGGCTCCATCACTGCAGGCTGCCAGGCATCCATGGGCCTGTCTCACGGCAGGTCTGCCCTGACTTCCAGGGCCCAGTGCAAGGACCGCTGCTGTCAGAACATAGAGAACCATGGTCTACCTTCTGATGGTGAGACAATAAGCCTCCTGGGTAGTGGGAGGGAGGCCCCTGCCCTGAACTGCCCAGATGGCCCTCTCAGCACTGTACCTGGAAACAGGTTAAAACCCATGTTCACCCGAGCGTTGTAGTCCAGTTGACCAGCATGGCACTCGAGGTGCTGTATTCATTGAACTAAACCATCAACTAACTTGAGTGTCTTCATGGCACAGTTGTTCTGTTCTTCCCAATTATAGCCTGAGTAGCTAGGACGTTCATGGTTCCAGGAAAGATTCCTGAAGTAATGCAGTGGAGAGTCCCTACATGTCTTAAGCAAGAGGAACCTGGTGAATGTGGCATTCTTACAAAGGTCAGGCCTGGTGGTCCTTGGCCACCCTCTGCCATGCACAGTCTGCTTGCAGGAACTGGGCTCTGGGCTACCCACAGGTTTACTTCATGGGCCGCTGCTACTCCTGAGATGCAGGGATAAAAGCTGGTGCTGTGGGATCATCAATTGAGAAGTGATGTTTTCAGGCTTTTGGCAAAAAGAAGCATTTTCAAAAAATCAGGTGAACTCTGGGGATGAAAGCCCAGAATAAGAGTTGAGGGTCCCACCCCATGGGCTTCTATAGCCTACCCATGTGCATAGCCCACCTGTGTGCAGACAGCATCCCCACATCTTCTACAGCTCACTGTGTGCAGACAGCATCCCATGGGCTTCTATAGCTCATTCTTGTGTAGACAGCATCCCCACAGGCTTCTATAGCCCACCTGTGTATAGACAGCATCCCCATGGGATTCTATAGCCCACCCGTGTGCAGAAAACATCCGTGCCTTTCCTTCTGCTGGCTGCCTACTTCCAAGAATATTCAGAAGGTGCTCCTGCCCTTGTGCGGCCAGAGGAATCCCCAGGCCAGAGCAAGTGTGGGTGGGAGTCAGTAGGCAGGAGCAACACTGCAGGCCCACTGTGCACAGGGACCCTCCACTGGGACCCTGGCTGTTCCCACTTGGTCCCCTTGCTCTCAGCAGAAAGGGGAGGTGGCTCTGGCACCAGCAAAGGCAGAAAGCAGCTCTGGGATAGAAGATTCAGGGCCCAGGGTCAGTTCCAGTCCATGAAGCCTCCCTCAGCATGGCCTCTCTCGGCAGCCATGCCTTTCCTGAGCTCTGGGATTTCCTCCACGGGTTCCACATTAAGATTTCCTCAGTGGACATGCGTATGTTAATTAGCTTATGGTAATCTTTTTACACTGTGCACATATATCAAAACACCATGCTGTACACCATAAATATATACAACTTTTATTTGTCAAAAAAGTGAAATAGAAATGCAGAAAACATGAAATTTCCACCAGCACAGTGCTGATTGTCATTGCTTCCCTGGCCTCACAGGATAGCAGGCCTGCAATGTATGCTTCCTGGGGTGGCCAGGTATGACAGAGGCAGCTTCTGGAATCAATCAGGACAGATAAACCTGGCACCCTGTGTTGTGACCACCAGTGCTAGTGTGCCCTCAGGGAGACTGTTCTATGCTACTGGGAAAAGAAGGAGGGATTTCTGGGAGAAGGCCAGTGGTGTGTACCAACTGCTGGGGCAACTCAGACCTGTCCTGGGACGAGGGCCAGCAGGTTCCCTCAGCATTTACTCAGTGCTTCTCAGTGATGGTGTTTAGATCGCTGGGGCCTCAAAGTCCTTTCAAGGTGTCTGCAAGGCCAACTCTATTTTCAGATCAGCCAGGCTGGCTCTGGGACCTGGGACCTAGGCAGTCACCAGGACCTTCCGAGGACCCCATGCTTGGAGTGAGTCTCTGCCATGAGCTTGGCAAATGCTCCCGTAGGAGCCTGCATTAAATGCTGTGCTGGGACCTGCAGATAGGTCCCCAGTCCTGAGAGCAACCCTGCGCTGTTATGGGAGGCAGGCCATGACCCTGGGAATTCTCCAGGCTGCAGAGACCCAGTCCTAGAGTGAAAGAAGGTGTGGGTGGATTGCTCAGGGTGTCACGGGTGTGGCAAAAGAATATTGCAGGTCATCAGGGTTCTGATGCAGTAGACAGTTTGTCCAGAGATTATTTGGCAGGTAGGCCTTGGCAATCAGAGCTTTTCTTTGGAGCTCTCCAGGGAAAGCAGGTAGCCATGATGTGAAGTGTTTTTTATTCAGCTTTTAATTTTTTCAGCTGTGACTAAAAGACCCGACACAACAATTTTAAGAGGAAAAGTTTATTTAGGGCTCACATTTTCAGAGGTCTCAGTCCATAGAAGGCTGGCTCCATTCTTCAGGGCTCAAGGTGAGGCTGTGCATCATGGCAGGAGAGAGTGGCAGAGGGAAGCAGCTCCCATCACAGTGATCAGGAAGCAGAGAGACTCCATGATCCAGATACAAACATACACTCAATGCCACGCCCCACCGCTCCCTCCTTCACCCACACCCACCACTTCAGTCACCACTCAGTTCATCCCTATCAGGGGATTAAGTCACTGATTGGGTTGAGACTCTCAAAACCCAATTATTTCTCCTCTGAACCTTCCTGGATTGTCTCACACATGAGCTTTTGGGGATATCTCACATCCAAACCATAACAGGTGTCTATAGGGAGATGACATCTAGAGGAAGAATCAGCATCTGGCTGACCACTCACGAAGGTGGGGGTCTCAGTTGGAATCCCCAGAAACAGGATTCTGCTAACACCAGAATGTCCCAGAAGAGCACCTGAGTCCCAGTGAGTCTCACAGCCAATGGCCACCTTGATGCCTGCAGGCTGGCCCCTGAGCCGAGATGCTGCTAGCTGCTTGGCTCCTGACCTGTTGAAGTGGGGCCAGCCAGCATGGGGCCCTCTGCACCCTATCTGCACCATGTGCCTTTCTCAGTGTGTTGACTTTCAGCTGCTTGTGGTAAGATGGATGTCTCAGCCAAGCCTGGCACAGGGTCACCACACTGGGGGCCCTAGTGTTCTTCCCAGCCATGTGCTTGTGGGGAAGAGCCCATCGCACTTAAGAATGTTCTG
The DNA here is from genome assembly GCF_902686445.1 of Sciurus carolinensis. NCBI lineage: Eukaryota > Metazoa > Chordata > Mammalia > Rodentia > Sciuridae > Sciurus > Sciurus carolinensis. Next base: position 150,587 of record NW_025920170.1, on the reverse strand, counting down.
GGTGAAGTGTAAAACATTCTGACTGTGGAACTTGATGCTGTGCACATGGTTGGGTGATGATGGAAGGACCAGAAGGCTCTGTAGCAACCAAGCACTCCAGGGAGAAGCACCAGGAGGAGCTGACTCCAGCTGCCAGCACCACTCCTCAGGGGACACCTCTGTGTGAGAGGACCTTTAGCCAAAAGGGCACTCAGACTGGTCATTTGGCAGACATTTTCAAGAACACCACTTCAGAGGAAATAACAGTTGGAATTTGTTGTAAAATTGAAATTTGAGAGTGCAACTGAAAATTATAATTTTGGAAAACTTGTACCCACCACTGAGAACTTGAAATGCTCCAGTACATTCAGACTCTTCTGATGGAATTTGTGGTGATTTGAACAGATATGATATTTTAAAGTATTGCCTAATAAATTTTATTTTAATAAATACTTGAGTATCTGCCTAACCCAGGAAACCAAATGTTTAAATGCCGAGAGTATACAATCCCGCATGAAACAGACCAGGGAATTTCAATGTAACGGTAAAAACTGTTACTGATCTGGCTTCAGGATCCACAAGTAATTTTTAGGAAACAGCTGCTGGTTGCATTTTGGTGTCACTGCAAAGAGGAATTGCCACATCTCCCCTGCAGGGCTAGAACACGTCCCTTTTCTGTGTCTGTGAGGTAAGGTCTTTATGGAGGTAATTGAGTTAAGAAGAGGTCAGTAGGGTGAACCCTAATCGAATCCAACTGCTATCCTACAGGAAGGGACACATAGGCACACAGATGGATGTGAACAAGGGAGGACAATGTCAAGAGGGAGGAAGGAGACAACCAACACCAGCCAGAGGACACCAAGGATCACTAGCAACAATGGAAGCTGGAAGAGGCCAGGAAGCATCTCCCTGGAGCCTGGGAGGGAGCAGAACCCAGCTGGCACCTTGATTGGGACTTCCAGCCTCTGAACTGTGAGAGAATAAACACCTGCTGTTCTGACCACCCTGGGTGAGGTACTTGGATGCTGCAGCCCTGGCAATCTTGTGCTTGCATGAGCAAGAGTCATGCTGGACGAAGCCCTACACCATGTGGTGTCTCCAGTCTCTCAGGACCATGGACACAGGTACCTTCTGTCCACTTCTCATGTCAGAAGGAGACTGGCAGGGCTAACTTTCCCTGTGTTCCCATGCTACCTGCTGGAAGTGAGGGCTCTGTGTTTGTCCCCAGAGCTGCTTCCGGATACCTCTGGGAATTACTCCCGAGTGTCCTAGTCCTACGAAGGCCTTGGGCTAAAATCACTCACTTTGCTGATGTGGAGTTTATCCTTGATTACAATATTTCCACAAAGGAGGTAATTGCTGTTTAGAAATTGTTGTTTAGCAACCTGGGCCAATACCCCAATTGGAAAGTCAGCAGCAAGCTCTGCTGCTGCTGATCCCTGAGGCAGGGTGGTCACCCAGCATCTTGACCAGAGAGTACAACAGTGCCCTTCAACAGCCAGTAGAGCACCCACACAACCACCTTCAGGCAGAGGTTGGATGCTAAAGGGGGGGGGGTCATTCCTGCCCAGAGGACCAGACACAAAGGTGCTCAAAGACAAGGGCAGGTATCTGCTGCTCTGGGTAGTCAGTGGATGGGGACGGTGCTGAGTATGACATTTGAGGGTTGTCCAGGTGATCCGAGAGGCATCAAGTGGTCCTCCCACCCCATACTGCCCTCCAGGTCACTGAGGAAGGTCCTGTCCAGTCCACAGGTCTCCAATCTCACCTGTGGCTAAGGATGGCTGGGGGTCAGTGTCCTTCAGTTTCCCCTTAGATACACCAAGTTCTGAACACTGGTCAAGGCATGTCTCCCAGGGTGTGGCCCAGGCTTCTCTACACTTGCTGACATTTGGGCACACGGTGTCCCCTCTCCCAACTTCCACCCCAGCCTTAGGAAACCAGAAGTTTTGTGGTTTTTCTTTCTTTTCCTCTAAGAAAGTCAACCTTCAGGCAAGAATCTGGAAATCTTCTAGGTCAGTCTGTTAGTGATTCTCCTCAAGGAAAGAAAGTGAGTTTGTAACAGGGACAGAAAGCTTATTTCACTTAAGTCAGCGGTGTCTGCCTCTGCTGTAGAGTCTCGGTCACCTGGAGGAGGTGGAAAAGTTCACTGGTTCTTCGGGGAGGGATGGAGTCTTCCTTTGCCCCTGAGATCATGCTGTCCACCCATGTGGGCCCAGCTGGCAGATAGGTGCTACACTGTCCCCAGTTACACCAGCATGTTCCTGAAATGCCTTTGCCTTGCAGGCTCCATAGCCTGCCCTTGGCCAGGCCTTTGGCCCAGAATGAGGGAGATGCAACCCAGGAAGTGGATCCCTGGGAAGTGTGCCTTCCTGGGTTGGTCACAGCTCCTCAGCAGTTATGGGGACTCTGGTGGTCAACAAAGTGCCAACAGTGACGTGGCTAGAGCCCAGACCATCCTCTACACCTGTTAGTTGATGCTGTTTGCACCTCATGAATGGATCGGGCACTGAGCTGCTCCTTCTTCCACCTGGCTAATAGTTTTCATGCCATCCATGGAGACCCTCTCCTGGCTGCTCACACCACCTGCTGCCAATGGGCATGTTCAGGCTCTGGGAACCTGACACGCTGGACCCTCGGGAGTCCCTCTGCCAGGTCACACTTCATGAAGCATCTCATGATCATTTCATGTGGTAGAAATCATGGACATAAGTTGTCATGGGGAAAATAATGAGCAATTGATTAAAATTGGAGGAGCAACTGAGGAGATGATTCCCTGGCAACCTGTACTAAGTGCAAAAAATCAAGTCTCCTCCTGTGCTGTAGCTGAGCAGCTCTCACAGTGGACAGATTATGCCTGAACCCCACAATTACCTTGCAGGAGCTTAGTCCAGTCTCATCATTGAGAGGGCAGCTTCTCGGGGGCTGCCCAGTCCTCCCTTCCCCCCTTCAGGATCAGCCTTGTCTCACTCCCCCCACCCTGAGAACTCACTCCAGTGTTTGGGGAGGGGCTTCTGCACTGCAGTGTGTAGCTTTGTGTCTGAGAAGGCCCTGGTTTCCCTTGAGGAGGTGCTGTTGACATGTGAGACTGAGGGAATGACCCACTCTGAGCTCAGGGTTGGTGGCTCATCCCCAGAGTGGAAGCTGTGTCCTTTGAAACAACCTGGGATTTTTATCTCAGTTGCTTCCTTTGCACTGTAGATGAGAAAGTGATATGCAAACCTCTACCCTGGATGCTTGTGGAGGGTGTTCTCTGAACAAATGGATAGTCTCTCCGTGAAGTGTGTGCTTGTAGATCACTTTCAGCTGGACAGACCTGGTTCCGCAGAACGAGGTCAGTCTTCCCGTGTGCTTTCCATTCCAGCTGACAACCTGGCAAATTCTCCCTTCCATGAGGAATCTAGTGCCGCTGACCTAGAAGAGAGTTCAGCGATGCGTGTTCTCCAGAGGCATGCTGCGCAGAGTTCTGCCTACATTGTGTTCCTGGGCCCGAGAGTCATTACAGATGCTGGCCCATGGTTCTTCCCTGTCTCACAACTCTAAGGGAGAGGGTCTTGTCTGTCAAAGGCCTGTAGCTGGTGGGAGAGGCACCTGGGAAGGAGTTGCAGGACTTCCCTAGGACTTTGCCAGGAATGGTTTGAGGGCGTGGCCTTCAGAGGGACTGTGATGGTCAGATGCTGACTCCAGCAGTGAGCTCTCACCTCTGCAAACCTCGCAGCTTCCCAGATACTGAGAGCAGCCTGAGAAAGCACTGGAAACCCGCACTGGCCTGGGAGGGGCAGACCTAGGTCACCACAGGTCCTGGCCTTGCATGCAGGGAGCCTCAGATGAGCAAGCCACCAGGGAAGGAGTGACTTACAGGAAGCCAGCCAGAAACATGTGTGGACACAGGGCCAGGGCTGTGGCTATCACACATGGTATGGACACAGGGTAGGGTGAAGCCATTACCTGTGGTGTGAACTTGGGTTGTATGTGGTATAGACACAGGGACAGGGTTGTGGCTGTCACCCCCAGTGTGCATCAGGATTTTAGGGGGACTTGTGGTTGAGGGCTGAGCAGCCAAGAATTCCAGAGAAGACTGCACCCTTGCCCAGCTCTGCTGTGGCCTCAGGAAAGCATGGTCAAGGGACCCAAGGAATCAGGAGTGGGAACCCTGGAGGTGGAGGAGGCAGGAGGTGGCCATGGGACCTGGTCTGAGAGGAATGGGGAAGCAGTTGACATGGCCGGGTGGGGGCACTTCCAGCCAAGCGTGAGCAGGGCCACACACATCCAGGGAGGAAAGCGCCTCTCATGGAGGCTGACGCTGGCCTGCAGGTGATCATCCTAGACACTCTTCCTTCCCAGGCCATCACAATGCTCAGGGGAGTAAGAACCACAGGAGGCTGTATCTGCAACCCCGGGGACATCCTTCTGAATGGTGGTCCACCTGCCTCCTCCCTGTAAGACCCCTTCTCTTTAAGCCCAGTGCAGCCACTAACCCTCCAGACAGTGGGCCCGGGTGCTTCCCTCCAGTGTGTGGGCTTTCTGCTCCAGGTAGGGCCAGCTCATCACAGGAGCCCCTGTGAAGGTCCCAGGAAGAGTGACCAGCACAGAAGTGAGTGGATTTGGGGGCCTTGGCCTCCCCATTCATAGAGTGCCTGCATGGGGAGCTCTGGGAGAACCTGCCCATCTGAGAACGGGTGGACAGCAGTGATGCAGGTGATGCTGGCTCTTCCCTGGGCCCACGGAGGGTTGGCCCTCTGCTTGGCTGGGGGCTACTGCAAGCTGGTGCAGTGTGCATACCTAGGACAGCTGGTGCAGTATCCTCGCTCCAGTACCCCATCAAGGTGACCCTGGAAGCACTGCTCATGTGCAGGTACCAGATTGGAGGCGGGGGACACAGAGTCAGTGCAGACAGGGTCACAGAGCTGCCCCAGGTCACACCTGGGCAGCAGCTCCATAGAGTCAGGCCCAGCCCCGTGGAACAGCACTGCCCCAAAAGCCCTTTGCAAAGACATGTCCTCCGTGAGCTTTTGCTGAGCCCACCTGGGAGCAGACCTGGGCTGGAGGAAATAGGATTGGAAGACCTATCAGAAAGGTGGCTGTCATGTTCCCAAACTGCCGAAGTCCAGCTCTGTGGCCTCCTGTAGAAGCCAGTGAGGGGTGATGCCACCCTGTGCCCTTCAATAAAGAGGTTCAGCCAGGTGCAGTGGTGCATACCTGCAATACCAGGAACTTGGGAAGCTGAGGGTGGAGGGTTGCAAGTTTAAGGCCGGACTCAGCAACTTAGCAAGGCCCTAAAGCAACTTAGCAAGACCCTGACTCAAAATAAAAATAGAAAAAGGGCTAGGGATGTGGCTCAGCGGTTAAGCATCCCTGGATTCAGTCCCCAGGACCAAAAAGAAAAGAAAGTGATCCACAGAGCTGCTTCCAGTCTTTGCTGAGAGTTGGATCCACATGGGGACTTTGCACAGGCTGAGACCCTGGGTGGGCTCACAAGAAGGCAGTGCGAGTCAGATTTCTGCCCCAGAGGGAGGAGAAGCAGGGAGGAGTGGCCAGCATGTACTCAGGCACACTTGGGTGTTTGACTGCAATCTGAAGTGGGCTGGGTGTGTGCTGACTTTCAAAGGGACACAGCCTCGGTTCTTGGTGGTATCGCACAGTGGAGAGCAAGGTGCACCCAGCTTGGAGTCTGCATTTACCATGGCACCTCCTTGGGAACCACATTCTCCCTGGGCACCCAGGCTCTGATCTCAAGCAGGCCTGGGGTACCAGCTCTCTGCCCATCTTCCACAAACAGGAGTGGGGAAGGGTTCTCCAGGGAAGTGGCCCAATCTGTGGCTGTCCTACCAGAAGGACTTAGCACTGCCTCAGCTTGGAGGTGTGGAGGCAGGAGGAGGGCCTGGCTGGTCTTCCTGGACCTCACCCTCTCGCCCCCGCAAATTTTTAAGTTAGTGCATTACAGGCATACATAAGAGTGGGGCCACATCTATTTTCAATCACCTGTGTGGCTCCTGTTGGTGTCCATGTGCCCTGACTCCCATGTGGATCTTCTGGTGGATTAGGCTCATGTTTTTGGAGACAGAATCACAAGCCCGCCATGCAGACCATGTGCCTCCCACCCTCTCTGGCTGAGGGGCACATCCAAGACACATGTCCTAAGCCCGCTCCTCAGCTGTGAAATGGAGACGGAGCACTTTGGCCCCTGAGGAGCCAAGGGTGGTGGATTCCCTGGCCTCTGGTAAACATGAGTCTCCACATGGGCCTAGAAGCTGCTTCAGGGCCCAGATGACCCATCTTCTCTGGATCTGTGTGACATGGGCCATCATGGAACTGGTAGTGGTAACCTGGAGAGGGCTTGTTCCCTGGCCCTGCCCAAGAGGGGGAAGTGTGGGTGAGGTCTGGCTCAGAGGAGCTCACACCTGGACAGGGCCCAGGCATCTCCAACTGTGCCCATGGTGCCCCAGGCTGCCCTCACCAGGCCTTGCCTCCCGGGTCTTTGTGCCTCAAGGAGCAGATTCAGGACCCCCAAGAGTTGGAATTGCTGGAAAATGGCCCTTTCTTCCGGATGCTGCTCTGGGCTACAAAGGCATGGTGACTCGGGAAGCACTCTATGTAGGTGATCTGGGCAGCAGCAATGCCTGACTGGTGTCCTGCTTGGGGCCTCGGGTGGGAGATGTGTGAGCGAGCCCTGGCTCCTGTCCCTCCTCACTCTTTGCTTCAGTGCCTCAGAAGCGACCTGCAACCAAGGCTGACTCCGGAAGCATCTTTTTCACACCTCCCATTTCTGTTGAAGTGTGACACTCAGATTCGAGATGGGAGCAGAGATCAACAAACCCTGTCAGCATTGTCAACCCAGGTGTGACAGTGCCATCTCCCTAAATTGCCACTAATTTACCAAAGGCCCTGCTCTCTGTAACCTCCATGGCGTTGTTTGCTCACAGTCAGTTAACACTCGAGATCTCCCCTTCTGAAGTGTCACTGTTTGCCATTAGTAGGGAGGAAGGAGCAGGGAGCAGCTCAGGCTCACGGATTTGGGAACCTGAAGAAGGCTGATTAGCTATTCAGGGAGAATAATCTTATTGAGAGAGTAAGAGCCGGATAAAGAATGCCTCTCCCTCCCAGCAACAATCTCCTAACTATGTTGTCAGCTTGCCATTCTCCCCATGCGTCAGAAGCTGTTTTCTATGTTAAGAAAGAGATCTCCAGAATCTTAGGCTGTTTGCTGATTTTTTTTATTGTTTAAAGAATCTGTATGTATTAAACCAAACATTAAAAAATGATTGGTGTGCAGCATGATTGCTATTGCTGAGCAGGCCTCACTGGAACCTAAGGCCAGGTGCCCAGGGCATTCAGGGGCCAGCTGAGCCACGGTGCAGATCAGAATTCCATGCAGCACTCACGGTGCACCAGATTTCTCCTTGTGCCAAATGCACTTGCAGATTGATGTGACTTGATGGCGGGAGCCATGGGGAAGGAGCTGTTTTCACTCAGAAACAGTGAAACAGATATTTCTGGGGATCGATTGTCTTTGTGGAGGAGGAGAAGGAAGTGCTAGTGGTGCTAGATGCTCTCCTGGACCCCTCCTCCCTGGAAGGGGAAGAAGGGGGAACAGGAGCTGCCTTCCTAGTCACAGGGGCACCCTCAGAAGTGTGCCTGAGGCTCTGACCTCTGGCAGAGGGCATGGAGGGACAGGGTGGTGGCACCTCTGTGGCTTGGTCCCTTGCTAGCAGGCACAGTGTCTCCAGGCATCTACTACCTGCTAATTTAAATAATGAACAGTGAGGAACTTTTGCTCAGCCTCAGCATGAACCAGGCACAGAGAGGATATTAAAGAGTTCATTCCAGCAAATTCCATGAACATGAGCAAGGAGGGGCCAGCACTCTGCCAGCCTCAGTGAAATGTGCACTGTCTCAGGGCGGCCTCACCTGCCAGGGCCCCACGCCATCTCAGGGTGACTCAGGCACCATTTCCTCTCCTGAAGGATTTGGGGCAAATTCTCGCAAATGTGACAGTTAAACACCGTAGACTCAGTGTGTCTCTGGGCTGTCATCAAACTCCCTGGTGTTTGAGAGATGGGCTGATTGAAGGGCTTCTTCTGTGGCCAGTGGCCCACGTGGTGAGATGACTCCATGGGACTGAAGAATACATCTCCAAGCTAATGCTTTATTTGTGGCCAGTTGCTCTTTCCTGAAGTGGACCCCCACATCCCAGGGCCACATCAGACACTAGCAGTTGATCCCCTCTTCCTTCCTTGGAATCTGGAAGCTGGGCTGCCCACTGCTCCTCTGGCCCATAGAGTGGCTGCCTCCTCACCTTGTCTTCCCTTGACCCAACTCCAGTGAGCAAAGCTGTGCAGGTGCAGGGCCCAGGTGTACACACAGCCCCTCTTGAGGCCTGAGGCTCCCCACGGGCTCCACTGTGCAGCAAGGAAACTCCATCTTTCCTGCCCTAGGCCCCTCTGCTACACTGTAGACTGCGGGGTGCAGATGTGAATCATGGACACGTCCCCATTCCCTGGGGTGGACACACCTGCTGGAGTGGGGGCAGGGAGCCTGTGTTGGGATGACTCTTTGTGGACATGAGACTGGGGTGGGATGGAGTGTTCTGGGCAGAGGAAGGCAGTGATATAGCCCTGGCACCTCCGCACATATCCTAGAAGCCATGGTAAGCCAGTGCACACACGAAGCCCTGGTGGTTTTCATTGACTCAGGGAGATGGGTGCTGGAGGAGTCCCACAGAAGAGGCCAGGGGACCCACTGCCTGGTCCGACCAGAGAGAGGTGGGCTCCTGGCACAAGGAGGGTAGGCTGCAGAGGACCATAGGTGTACAATGGTCTGACAGGGGCCAGGCTGGCGAGTGGGGTCAGGGCCCAGGCAGAAGCCCAAGTGTCGGCCTTGAGCATCAGGTGGAGCCTTCTGTTGAGGACAAGCAGAGGGAAGCCAGACTCCCAAACACAGTGGCCTCTTCAATGTGGCACTACAGGACCCCCTGAATGATGATCAGCACAGAGTCTGCAGAAGGCAGTAGAGACACAAGCACAAGAAAAGCATGTTCTTTGTCTTCAAGAAGTGAGGAGCAAAATCTCCAGGAAGTGTTCAGGTGGGCAGAAACCAGCTTGGATGCCAAGTCGGCCCTTCCCACCTGAGCCACCAGGAACAGGCATCTTACCACTCAGTACCTGGTCTCCAGGACTACAAAGAAGAGCAAGCACTGATTTCAGGGTTTTTATTAGGCACAGGGAAAAGAGCCTGGCACTTAGTAGGTGCTCAGTAAACTGGTTTTGTTTTGACTTGCTGGCTCTGGTCCAGAGGACCTTCTGATCACTCATTTCCATTATGCCTCTCTTCTCTCATTTCCTTGTTGTGAGGGGTACTGCTGGCACAGGATTCAGAGGGCGCCAGACACACCTCCTGGGAAGTGCCCTGCTTATCAGCTCTGACCTCAGTCCTTTCATCGGGGCTGGACAGGGCACATGGAGGGAGCTGCTCTGCAGGACACCCAGGACTTGGGCAGAAGGGACTTCTCCCAGCCACTTACACACCCCCTTGGTGATGGCAGGGGCCCTGCGGTGTCTCCTACTGACCCAGGCCCCAGGGGCATATGAGTACACCTGTTCCTCACACATGTTGGTGTGTATGAAAGGAAGGTTTCTAGAAAGGCAATTTCTGGGTCAAAAAGTATATGGTGTGCATTTTAAATCTTCTAGAAGTTGAATTGTCGAACAAATTAGAACAAAGAAAAAATCAATCAAAAGCAGTTGGATTGGACATCATAGCTGCACCTATTTCTGGGGTCCAGGGTGACACACATGTACCATGTATGATGATCAAGTCAGGGTGGCTGACATTGTTGTCCCTTGAGGCGTTTGTCGTTCCTTTCTGTTTGGAGACGTCAAGCTCTCCCATCCCAGGTGTGAACTACACTGTAAGCCACCACGACTTCTGTCCTTCCTGTGCTGCGGAGCTCTAGAACCACCAGCTACGCGCCTGGGTCAGGCACTGCCCTCTGAGCCTCCTGGCCATGGACCATATGCCCTCCAGTCTCCCTGCCAAGGCCCATGGAGTAGGCCTCCCCATGCCCGCCTCCTCCCCAGCCAGCGGACCCCACTTTCTGCTCTCTGCCAGCCAGAGGGAAGCAGGGGTACCTCGCTTGGGCCTCCTTCCCATTTCTCTTCCTACAAGCAAAGTGGACGATTCACCTGGGAGAGATGCTTGTTTCATTTTCTGTGAACCATCTGCATGTGTCCCTTGGCAATTTATTCTACTAGATGGCTGGTCTTTTGCTTATTGATTTGTAGAAGATCTTTATCTACTAGAAAAATTAGTACTTTGTAATATGAATTCAAATATTTGATCCAGTTAGTCATTTGTTCCCATTTCTTTTTGTAATTCAGAATTTTCAGATTTTTAATGTGAGGATAGGCAAAGATTTCTTGAGTGTGACACCAAAAGGAGAAAGGTTGACTTGAATGTCATCAGAATGAAGAACTTCCACCCTTCAGGGACACCATCCAGATGGAGGGAGAACAATTCACCACCCAGGAGGAAATATTTACAATCATATATCTGATAAAACACATGTATCCAGAGCACACAGAGGACTCTTAAATTCAATAATAAAAAGACAGATGACCCAATTTAAAAATGGGTGAAATATTTCCATAGGCATTCCACCAAAGAAGGTACAGCATCAGATGGTGACACTTTAAAAGATGTCATCGTCATCTGACTCAGCAAAGTACAGATCAAACCAGGTGAGAAGGCTCCACTCCCTCTGGCTGGTGGGACTACTAAAGATAAACCCAGACAGTAACAAGTCCTGGTGTTACTGTCCATGTGAGAGACAAGGCCCTCCGCTGTCTCTGGGGACATGCTGGGAATTCCCATGACCGTTCGGCCTGGCACTCTGACTACGAGGAATGAAGGCCAAGGTCTAGGGCCAAGTGCTCAGTGTGCAGAGCGATCCTGTTTTTATGGCCCAAACTGCAAGGTGCCCAAGGGCCCTCAGCAAACACATGGACACAGGTGTAGATCCAACTTCTGAAATCCCACTTGGGCCAGTGTCCTGGAGAATCGCCCCCTTCCGTAGTTATCTGGAGCGCCGTAGTCCTGCATGGCCATGGCTGTCTCTGGACTTTCCTCCACGACCCTTTGCCCATCTCTTTCTGTGACAGTACCATACTGTGTCTGTCACTTGAGCCTCTGAAATAGATTCGACAGCTTCACGTTCCTGTGCTGCTTTTAATTCTCAGAAACTGACTTCTTGCCGATTTTTTTTCTCTATGTGAAATTTTGTGTTGTTGTATTTGGGTTCAGATGACCCCGTTGTGCTCTGGGGTGCTGCTGCCTCACATGCGTTAGATGGTGCATGTTGTGGATAGCAGACAGCTTTGGGGTCCCACAGCAGGGACCGGAGAAGCCACCTCTGCCAACAGCAGTAACTCAGGCCCACAGATGCCCTGTGGGTAACTGACTACAGGATGAAGCTTGGCGACTGTGATGTCATTTATGATCCTAACATCTGTGACACTGCTCAGCTCCATGTGTAGGCATGTCAATCATTTATGGAGTGTCCATCACACTGGTTATTAGCCCTGAATTTACTTAACTTGCCTTGTCCCTGTTACATCTGAAGTAAGATTTTCAGCACCCTGTTCAGACCACTGGAGCAGCACCCAAGGATCTCTAGTCCCACCCTCCACCTTCCAGGAACAGGGGGGCCTTGTGGGCACGTCACCCCATGATGAGGTGGTCCCCAAAGAAGGACCAGTCTTCCATGGGAACTGAAAACCTTCCAGGATCCCAGGCCTGATGGAGAGACATCCTGAGCAACAAGCAGAGACTGCATCCCTACTGGGAGGGATTTCTCCAGAGTCTCGAAGAACCAGAGCTGAGCAAGCCACCTGCCAGACCATCATACAGCCTCTGGCCCCACCCCAGTCCTTCCTCTCTCAGCCTACAGCTCCTGTTAGCACCCACGACAGAGCGGAGACGCTGGTCTCCCTTCATCTTCCCAGTGTGGTCATATTGATTAAAGTTCCTTTCCTGCTTCTCACCATGACATTCCTGCTTGGTTTTGGGGGTGAGTGGCAGGACCTGGTTTGTTGGGACCCCTACAGTTGGGCCTCTGAACTGGACTCTGGAATAGTCTGAGCCTATCCTAGGAGCCAGTGCTTCCCCTTTACTTAAGTCTTACTTTATGTCCCCAGCATTGTCCTCACGTAGATCTTGTAGTTTTATCTTCTACTTAAATATGTACTTTAAGGCCTACATTGCCCCTGAGGTGTGAGCCAGGTGGTTCTGGGAGAAAGAGCACACCACGTGTCCCCTGCTGTCCATGTCCTGCCTGGTTGCTGACCAGTCACCACTCAGCCCCTTCCTCTGGAGGCCACCCTTGCTCTGTTGTCAGAGGGTGGCAGAAGCTGGCGCTGGGCACACTTACATGGCTACCAGGCAGGCTGGAGCACATGAGGGGCTGAAGGGCCTCAGATCCAGGGATCATACAGACCAAGTTCCAGGGCCCTTGGGGGGTTACTGGATGGCCACCTGGATCCCTGTGGCCCTGGCACACACCTGGGTCAGGAAGGGGTCTCACAGCAGAGCAGAAGCTGCCATGCCTGTGGTCCATGTGGGTGCTGGGGCTGAAGTGGCTTGCTCTGCATGTGACTTGGCTGCACAGCCAGCATGGGCTTAAGGGCGTCCACGGGGCACCCACGTGCCTCCTGCCCTGAGTGCAGAGGCTCCTCAGTTCCCCTGTTTGCTTCTCCACTGGCCCAGCTCCATGAGCAGCCATGGAAAATGGTGCTAGGATGGGTGGGGGCCACCTGGGAGCTGCCCCCCAGCAAGGAGGAAGAGGGTCAGGGAGAGCTGGCCCCTAACTCGGCTCCACCCACATACAGGCCAGGGTGCCCAGGACCCTTGGTGCTCCGGAGGCACCTGGCCTCGCCTGCAACCTGTGTACTGTTCCCCTCTGGACCCCTGGGCCTCCATCCTCGCTCAATGTCGACACTGTTAGGTGGATGGAGCCACCGTGTATCAGAGTCACCTTCCAAGCATCTGTATGGCCCATTTACTGTCTGGACAACAGGAGGCGAGTTCCTGTGTCACCCTGCTGCAGAGCTGGGGAGCCTGTGGCAGGAAGAGTGAAGTGCCCAGGAGTGAAATCCGGTTTTGCCCAGGGAGGGTAGCTCCAGGACCTGCTGCACAAAGGACTGTGATATTTGTTGTCCATTTAGGTAAGGGGGTGCCAGGCCCCAAGTTGAGCGAGCAGGGACCTCACAAGTCACCCCAGGGGTATAGCAGGCCTTCTGGGGAGTGGGGAGGAGCTGGGAGGGCCATGCCTGCCCTGGCCAAGCAGAGTCCTCCATGTGTGCATTTCTGGGCTCAAGTGCTGCAACTCCTTCCATAGGCAAACCTGGCCCCAGGGTGATATGACACAGGGTCAGTTAGCCATTTGTCCCTAGATGGGGCTGGATGGAGCGAATCACCTGGCACTTTTGGTAGAGGGGAAATAAGAGCCAGGCGGGGGCCAGAGTGGCTGGCTTGGCTCCCCCCAGGCTGTACCAGTGGCATGGGGCAAGAGAGGCACCTCACCTGGTCAGAGCGCTGCCTGTTCAGGGAACAGACTGCATGAATGTGGAGCCCAGAGCAGAGGAAGTAAGTCAGGGAGGAGCCAAGCCTGTCCCTTGTCCTTGGCTTCCTTGCAGGCCTGTCCCTCAGCTGGCCATAATTCACAGGCACAGCCCCTCTGGCTACCTGTGGCTGCTCTGCTCACCTCAGCCCCACACCAGGATAGCCCCTTCTGGAATGCCCCAGGAGGGCCAGGAGCAAAGAGAAAGTTCAGGTTCATGCCCTGAGTCATCCTGCAGAGTGCCAGGGGTTGCAGCGGCAACACGTGGTTGTTTCTGTGGTTGCCACCACTTGGACACTTCTGGTCTCGGCTGCTCTTTGGGTGTCTGGTGAAGAGGAGCTTTCTCTGTGGCCCAGCCCCGCTCATTCTCCCCCACACACTCACGCACACCTGCACTTGCTCCCTGAGGCCCTCAGTGCAGAGCACTGCTGTGCCGCCCGGAGCTGGGGTGCAGGTAGGGCAGTCATGGAGACAATTCTGGGAGGCTGCTTGGTGGGGCTCTGGGTGCTTCATGCCTCAGGACCGCAGGCTGGCACACTTGAGACCCTGTGTGTTCTTCACTCACTTTTCTTTAATGGTGAAACAGCTCCCCTGGTTCTGTCTCTGTGGCCTGAGGTGGTTTCCGTATTCTGAATCGCAGCCATCCAGGCTGGGCTCCATGCTGAGACCAGGGCTGTGTCTCTTGATGATGTTTCCAAAGGGCAGCAGGACCAATGCCCCTACAGCCCTTCTCTGACCCCTCCCCTTAAAAGTCACGTGGACATGAGGTCCGACTTAGACTAGGGCAGGCTGGGCATCTCCTCAGGTCAGGACTGGTGGACAGGCCGTTTCACAATTCTCACCAGCTGCTAGGAACAAACCCCAGGTCCATGGTCTAGAACCAGCTAGCAGGGCACCTGGAGAAGAGATTGGGCAGGTCCACCTCAGGGAGTCTGGTCTAATAGACCCACCAGGACACCTGGAGGCAGGTAAGTCACACTCTGGGCAGACAGGCACATGCTGCTCTGAGGCACCCATAGCACTGTTCTCGGGAGCTTGAGCACACTCCTCCTGACCTCAGCTCTGCGCCCTCCTAGATGAATGGGGCACTGCTGGGGCAAGTAATGTCCTACCATCCTCTGCTGGCATTCACAGTGATGTCCTGCAGAAAATCTAGTGTGGCTGGAGAGACCACCAGGGATACAGCACAGGACATGGGCTCTTTGTGCCTTGTTGACATCTCTGCACACAGACCACAGGCTCACCTCTGGCTCCTGCGCCAGGGTACTCAGAACTTGAGACCCCCAAATGGCAGAGAAGGGAGAGATGCAGCCCAGCCACACCCCATCCTGCCTGCTGGCTGTGTTCAACCAGGGCCTCCTGATGCAACAAGTCTGGTGGCCATGTCCAGATGGAGGTGACCACGCTAGGTTGTCTCCCTGTGCCCCTCGGTGGCCCTGGCCCCATGACCCTAACCCTCCCCATTTGGTCTTCCTCAAAGCCTACCACCACCCTGTAAGCCCAGCTCTCCCTCTTGGTGGCAAGTCCAAGGACCAGAGTTCTGGAGGGTCCCAGAACTTAGAAGAGTCACTGGCCTGCGTGGAGTGCTTAGTGAAGATTGTAAAGAGGGAGGGACAGAGGGACAGAGAGGCAGGAAAGAGGAAGAGAGTATGGGACAGCTGCTGCTCTTCATGGGAGGAGCCCAGAGCAGCTGCCATGACACAGATGTCAATCCATTCCAGGCAAATCCAAGATTGTTGACTGTACCAGGGGCTCCAGCAAGCAATTACTTTCAGAAGTGCTTTTCCACCAAGGTACATAATGACTCATGCTGAGAATGTAATTAAAATATTGTGGTAGTTTAAAAATAATACTCTATTAGGATAATTCGCCAAAATGGCTAATTCAGAAGGAGTGCTTCCTGCCCTGATTGCACGTGGCTGACGGTACATCAAATGCTTTCATCTGAGCACCACGCTTCATAGAAATGCTTTGCTGGGATGTGTACTGGATTCCAGGTGACTGACATTTGAGAATTTCTATACCCCCAGAAGCATCCAAGCAGTGTCTCAAGTTGACTCAGGTTTTGAAGTCCAGGCCTTGAGACACAGTGAAGCTCCTCAAAATACCCTTTCTGGACATTCCCAGCAAGGGTGGGGCTGAGTCCTTCCTGGAAGCCTCTGCCTCTGTCCCGTGGGCTTGGCAGAACAGGATTCCAGGTTATGAAGGATGCTGAACCCTGATCTGCCAGGGAGGAGGGCCAGTGTGGTCCTGGCCAACAGAGCATGTGAAGACCCAGACCAGCCTCCATCTCAGGGAAGATGAGACTCTGTCCTCATCAGTAAGGACCAGCTTTCTTCCCTTGTTACAGGGTCTTGGAACTGTGATTCCACACCAGCACTAACAGTTGTCATGGATAGGAGAACTGTCTTCTCTGGGGCCTCTGGCTCCCTGTGTGCCCTCCTTTCAGGAATGCCAATCAGACCGCAGCAGACCCACCTTACCAGGGTAACCTCATCTTAGCTCACCAAGTCCCACGTTTTTGATTTTCTGAACTTTTCAGTGAAATGGACACAGGTACATTAAAATAAATTAGAAATCATAATCCAAAGCTTATTATATCTTTTATTATTGTTAGTACTATTAATGAAGCCAGTGAAATTAAGGGATATTATGACTATTCATTCATCTATTTTCCTCAAAAGAATTGAACTCTGAAAACATAAATAGCTCTTCCAAAGTAATGTACATGGTATATTTATTGATCAACATGCAACAAAATGGATAACAGGACATAATGGGCTAACTTTATCAGTTATATCTCCAGTCACCCTATCACCCACATTGGCAAAGAAGGTAGGCATGGTCCCTACCAGGTGAAATAGGAACTAAATCCCATCTCATGCTCCAGTGCACGGGCAGACTAGCTGTGGAAAGATGGGGTCGGGCTGGCTACACCTCCTTCTGGGAACTCTGATAAACAGTGCAGCTTCCTGGGCCTCATCCCCACACAGGAGGCAAGAAGCAGCCTGGGCACTGCATTCAACCAGCCCAACAGAGAGTGAGCTGCATGGGAGTAGCCTGGAGATCTGGCCCTCTGGCATGCCATGACCTCCCCAGGACAGGAGGACAGGGTACCAGTTTCCTGGGCCGCTGCTATAAAGCTGTGCAGAAGGTGGCTTAAACAACAGGATAGTTCTGGTACTTCCATCCCAGATGATGAGAAGCAGTATGTGGTGTGGATGGAAAGGGGCTTTGTGTGGTCAGAGGTGCATGCCAGGGGACAGAGAGAGGGAACTTTGGAGCTGGGACCAGGACTGAGGCTCAGCAGGTGCAGAGCTAGAGGGGCAGGTCCTGGCTTGCCGAAGTCAGGGGAAGGGCAGGTTCTAGGTGAGAAGTGACCTCTGTGATGGTTTCCACCCAGGCACTTCATGTCCAGAGGATGGAAACAGGTGGAAAATCACAGCTTTGAAGCTGAAGGGTCACTTGTAAGCTGTTGGCACTGTCCCCACCCCAGTTGGCCCCCCACCTCCTGAGCCCTCTTCAGGCCAACCAGCAGCCTTCTCTGCTTCTCCTCTCTGTGTGTCCAGTCTTACTGCTACACAGTAAACGCCATGAGCCAACCTGACTGACACTCCAGGTCTCCCGCACAGGGCAGAGGCCTCTGGGAACTGGGCAGGCTCCTTGTTTCTGGAAAAAAAAATAGACAAAGGGCAGCCTGTATGTGGCCAGGTTGAGCAACCAAAGGCTGGGGCACCCTGGACCTTGGCTGCTGCTTTGCTGGTAGAAATGGCTTCTTTTTATTTTCAATTTGTCTGCTTTGCTTTGGAAGTAGGATTTCTCATGTGGGTATTGATTTGAAGGTGAATGTAGAAAGAAGGAGAACGCTGAGGTGAGAAAGGATGGAGGGCAGTGTGCCACTGGCCGGGACTGCTGGGTATTAGGAACACTGAGCCCAGAGTGGCCCATCTGAGTGGGCTGTGCTCAGGGTTCCAGCGGGTGCCTTCATAGAAACCAGTGGGAAGGGCTCTCTGCACTGCAGGATTGGCTTGGGATATACCTGTGTGAAGCGTGTTGTGTAAAGAGAATTTTAGGTTTAATGGCAGCCCTGGTCCAGAATCCTTCACTTTTGAGACAGGCATTTCTGCATAGAAGCCAGCTTTCCTGACCAGCAAGCTGCTTTTTCCCCCATGGAAGGGACATCCGCCTTGGCCCTGAAGGCAACCGGAACCACTGTGCTATTGCATGGTAGCAGGGGAGGCTGTGGGAGCAGCTGCAGAGAAGGGCTCAGGAAGGTCCTGGGCCCTGCGCTGAGGGTGGGGTGGGTGAGCCCTGCCTGGAGCTGGTGCCAGGGCTGCCTGTCCCTCCAGGCCTGCACTCCTCTGGCTCCAGAGAAACGGCCCAGCCCATGCAGGAGCAAAGGGCCTGGGCCAGCTGCCTGCTCCTTACCACATATCACAGTGACAGCATCACTGCCATCACCATGGTCACTACTGTCACCACCGAGTAGCTCCTTTGCTGGGCACACTGACCCTCCCCAGCCCAGGCAGCAGTGAATGAGATTCTCTCTTCACTAGAGGAGAAGAGCTTCACCATGGAAGGAACTCTCCTGGAGCCCACAGCAAACTCAAACCAGGAGTCCAGCAGGGGAAATAGAGTCTCCCCTTCTCCTGGAGCTCCAGCCAGCCACCCGCCCTGCCCCTCTGTCTCTCCTCCCCCGAGTTGCCACCATTTGTGCATCTTCCTGGGCCCTTTATGGGTGACACATGGATATTTAATGCACATTTTAATATTTATTTTGCCTCTCCCATAAGTGACCTTGCCTGTTCTTGATTCAAAACGCAGGTGAATCAGAGGCTTACATTTCTCTTTTGGAAAATATTTCATCCTTAAAATATAAATCTTTATTCTTTTTCTGTGGACCATGGAGCCCAGCTAGAAAGCAGGTGGGCTGAGCTTCCACAAACACACAGCCTTCTTACCTGAGTGTGCGAATCACAGCAAAATGCATTGGCCATCATCTGTCCTTAGAGACTGGACCACAGCTGGGAAAGCAGGCCACAAACCTCCCCAGGAGGCACCATGCCCTCGCTGGCTAACCTGCTGAGGAGCCGTTGGAGAGATATTTTCACCAGCTGTGTACTGGTCCCTTGGTAACTCAGTGATTCTCTCAACTTCCTGGTGAGGTGGGCGCTACTGTTCCTATTTCATGGATGAGGACATGGGGCGACTTGCCCCAACCCCTCTCTTCAGGCCCTGCTGCGTCAGCCTCCAGGCCTGCCCACCAGGGAGAGTGGAGAGGAAGACTAGTCTCATCCCAGAAGCCTGGGGAAAAGTGGAAGACTGGATCCACCTGTGCAGTTTCATCCATCAGCCGGAAGGAGCAGCACCACTTTGAGCCGCTTGGAGAAACCACTGGAAATTCCCTAATGAAAGGCAAGTGGTCAAGGCCTCTATCTCCAGAGAAGACCATAGATTCCTTCAGTCTTCTCAGCTCTTGGTAGAAAAGGACCTGAAACATGCATAGTCATCAGATAATTCAGCCACTCATACCTGTCAGAAATGGTGCCACAATGCCATCCTGCAGCACCAGCTGCGCACAAGAAGGTCACAGCCCATGCCCGCCTCCACTCTGCCTTCCCTCCTTGGCCTGCGGGGAGGGCCCTTCCTGTTCCATTCTATCTCCCTGGGTTTCTGCTGCCCTTCCTTGCATGTCTCTCATGGACCTGATGTCCCCTTGCCATTGGCCTCTCTGAAGCTGTTTCTGGCCACAGAGCATGGCCCAGGGCCCACTCCTCACCTAGTTGCTGCCTCTGCCCCTGGTGGAACTGGTGCTGTGGTCAGTGCACAGGCTGAACAAGTGCTTTGCTCTATTCCTGCCATTGTGAGGGCTCGCTCTTGTGGTTTAGTCTTCCTTACCTTCTCTTGACAGGCTGTGCTGTCCCCTTCAGCTCCTGCTTGGCCCTGCTGCTAGGGACAGGCTCTTTCCAGGTGCTCAAGCTCCTACCTGCTTTGTGAGAGGACACAGCACTCCCTGCCCTGGTAGGCCTCAGGTGAGCTGGTCCACTTGGGCTGCGTGTGCCCATCTACCATGCCCGTGGCCTCCACACAGAGTTCCTGCTGACTTTCCTTGGCACCTGCACTTGCCACTCCAACGGCCACACTGCAGTTTCAGTCAGGTGGGTTTCCCGTGCTTGCCGGATGCTCCCAGGCTGCCTTCCTCCCCGGTACTTCCTTGAGCGTCTGCCCAGACGAGTACTCTGAACGCTGAGCACTGGCAGGTGCCCTCTACTCAGCTCCTCCTCCCAAATGGGTGGGAGTCTTGGATTGCACTCCTCCCTGCATCGGCCACAGGTACCATTCTAGAACTTTCTGGCTTTCAAATTCTGTTAGTGATGAGAAACTCAAGGCCCCTCCAAGGTGCCCTTCTGTGTTGCTCACTTCCTCCTTACTCTGAATGCCCTTGGAGTTTTGGGATTTCTCTTCCTTTCTGGAGAGACTGGCGGGGCCCCGCTGGCCTCGCTCCCCAGATTGGTGGCTCATCTCCAGTTCTGTGTGTCTCTCATCCTCCCTCTGGCTCCTGCTCATCCCAGCAGCCCTGTCCATAGTCCCTAGTCTCTCCTCCCACTCCCCACATTCTTGGGAATGTCATCCTTGGGACAATGACTTCAACAAGAGACTTTTGTCACTCCAGATGCAAACCACAACAGGCCACATGAGCCAGCCTGCCTCCTCTGCCTGTGAGTCACAGTGGGTCCCAGCACGATGCACTTCCAACCCCCAGCCCTGGGATGAGGTCAGGAGCCTCATCCCAGGGTTGTGGTTTCTGTTCTCCTCCCTTTGGGCTCTTCTCCATCCTCCCAGCCCAGAACTTGAGGGACAGGTTGGAATGCTGACAAGTCCTTCTCTGACTACTCAGGGACTTGTCGGGAAAAGGGTCAGCACCAAGGGTTCCCCGATCTGCCTTTAGGGCAGCATACCCGAACCCCCCCACCACCCTTGCTTCCCTCTTCTGCATTACCAGCAAGTTCTCTTCTGGCACTGGACTGTCCATTCCTAGGAACAGAATGGTCCTCCCGCAGATTTCCTGTGTGGACAGGCTCTGCCTTCCAAGGACTAAAACCACCAGAGGTTGAAGGACTTACAAAGGAGCTAACAGCAGTGGTGACTTGGGATTTCCTCTGTGGCCTCCTTCATCAAGCCCAGCATTGTGAACACCAGGGACAGCACTTGGCCTGAAAACACAGATGGAGGGGCTAGAGGGAATGCCTTCCTGGGTCCCAGGGCAGGGGGCTCTGTGACTCACAACCATGCAGCTTTGCAGGGAGGCACCCCCAGTTCCCTGCCCGTGTGAGCTCAGGTCCCTGTGTGGTGGAGCTGGGGGCCTGACAGGTTGAGCTGGGGCAGCCTCCACAGACCTCAGCAGCCGGTCCTTATGACCACACCAGGAAAACACCAGCAAAACACAGAGCTACATATGGCATAGGAATGGCATGGCCCTTCTCAGAGCACCTCAAAAAGAGGATGGCACAGGCTCACAGACTGGAGTTTCTAAGGAAACTGAGTCCTTCATTCATGCCTTGATTTCCTTTTCTCTCCTAAACCAGTTCATTACCTTTTGGATAGCACCAGCAGGCTCCTCTGTGGGGACCTGGGCACTGGCTGACAGATGGTCATGAGACAGCTGGTTGCAGGGGAAATGCTGGCACTTATCTGAAAGGCACAGTGCCCCTGAGGGGTCATCAGTAGCTGCAGCTGCTGGGCTTGAGGTACCAGATCCCACTTTTCCGATACTTCTCTACTTTAGTTAGGTCCAGGATTTTAAGTAACAAGTCCTTCAAGGGATTACAGTTCTCTGCAGCCTGGGGCAGACTGTGCACTCAGATCTCACCCCCCAGATCTTGCCCATTTGGATCAGGTTCCCACGGTCTCAGCTGTGTGGTTCCTGCAGTCTTCTGGGTGCACAGGCCTGATGTCTGCCCTTCATTGCCCCTTCCCTCCACCCACCTGTTCTTAGCTGGTTAGCCTACATACCACCTGGAGCAGGGCTGCCTGGCCAGGCCCACACCCTGCAGAGTTGGGGAGCTCCCCTGGCCTCCCTTTACATATAGGGTGACGTGAGAGCCAGGTGGTTTCATCGTGTCCACACGAACCCAGGCAGTCTGGGATTAGACAGACTGACCCTGCTCACCCACCACTTCCTGAAGCCTCTATAAATAACAGGAAGTGATCTTTTTTAAAGGACACAAACGCAGCTGGGCAGAGTGGTACACACCTGTAACCCCAGATGGCAAGTTCAGGGTCAGCCTGGCTAACTTTGTAAGTCCCTGTCTCAACATAAAAGGGGCTGTGATTGTAACTCAGAGGCAGAGTGATCACCAAATCCCAATGACCAAAAAAAAAAAAAAAAAGGGAAAAGAAAAAAAGACACAAACTCAAGGCAGAAAAAAGGGTGCAGGGTGGAGTGGGCAGTGGGAACCAAGCTTTGGAAACTGGAGGCAGATCATGGGGTGGGCAGCTGGGAGCCGAGCTGACCTTGGGCCAGCCAGAAGCAAATTCATCTGTGGATTCCAAGGAGGGTCAGTGTGGAAGCTGGGGTCCGGGCATCCAGCAGAAGGATTGACTGAAGGTCTACCTCAGAGGCAGGTAGGTCCCCAGGTGCTCACCCTCCCCAGGTGGATGACTACACCCACCCCAGCCCAAGGCTGTGGGATGGAGAAGTGGCCTCTGACCCAGTCCAGGTAGAGGCCAGGCCACAGAGTGTGGAAAGGAGACTTCCTTCCCCTGGAACCTCCCTGGGCACTCATGTCTCTGGCAGAACATTGGAGGGCCCCTTTCTGGGGAAGCTGGCAGGCCCAAGAGGAAAGACTTCAGATGCTTCTGGAGATCCCACAGTGACCAGAGAGCAGGATCATGATGAGACTGACAGGAGGTCCTCAACAGGAAATTTGAAGCCCAGGTGACAAAGGAAGGTGGCCTCCAAAATTTTGTGGGGAAAATGATTTCCTGTTAGATTTTTAACCCAAACCCTCAACAAAATGAAATTATAATCAAACATAAAATTGCTCAAAAAATGTTTCTCAGAAATGCGTGGGCTCCTTTTACTTAGCATATTGCACAATAGGGTGGGGCACTAGGGAAGAATAGGGTTATTTTATATTAGGTAGAGGGGGGTGGGGAGGGATGGGCGGAGGGTAGGAAGGACAGCAGAGTGAAAGAGACATCACTACCTGCATGACCTGAGTGATCCTACAACATGTACCATCAGAAAAATGAGAGATTAACTGCATTTACGTATGATCTATCAAAATGCACAAATGCATTCTACTGTCATGCACAATTAGAACAAATTAAAAAACAACACAGAGAGGCGTAGGCTCCTTGGAGGTTCATGAGCCCAGAGAGATGAAGACATGGGGTTCAGGAAGCTGAGAGCAGTGCCCAGGAGTGAGGGGTCAGAGGGGCAGGTGGGAGGAGGCTGCAGGGGGATGGCCTCTGGGAGAGCTGGGAGGACACTCACACCTGGTGGTGGGACTGGGAACCACTGCTGTCCTGAGTCCAGGACCTGCGGAAGGGAGGCTCCTTGCTGCTCCCCACTGAGCCTGTAGCCCTGGGTCTGCTTGCCCACCAGCTTGGCCCCGTCACCCATGAGGAGGCCCCCTTGCCTATGTGGAGGCCAGCCACCACCTCCCACTCTCCCCTGTGTGAGGTCAGGAGCTGGTCAGGCATGCTGCTCACAGTGTGGACATGCAGAAGCCACCACGGTTTCAAGCCAGTGCCCTGGGTTTGGACATGTGGGCCTCTGGACAGGCACTGTGTTTGTGTTCTCTCCTCACCTTGCACAGTGTGAATACGTAACAGATAAAATACATTTGGAGTGTAAAGAAAGAATTGGCAGGTGCTGGGGTTCACGTTCTGTTGGGGAACACCCTGTGGAAGCATGGCATCGTGCTGCGCTTCCGGCGCTTCCTGCCTTCTCTGTCACTCAGAGAGGTGAGGAGTGTCAATGACCCAGGACCAGAAACATTTGATCTTCAGAAAAATAAATAGTTGACTTTTGCCTCGGTATCTGGTTGTCCCTCTTCCCTGACTCTGTGGAAGTGGCAGCAACATGGGTGTGGTGGGCCAGGCGAGGGAGGGCCGCCTCCAGCACAGGCTGGTACCCCTTGGGTCTTGACTGGGCAGCCAGAGGAGCCTCACCAGCCAGCATCTCGCTCCTGCCATGTTCCGCCTTCCATGTCTGAGGAGAGATTCCTCCCCACGGCTCTGAGCACTCATGCTCCATTTGACGCTCCCTGAAGAGATATCTAACTGGAAAGCTCATTTCCCTCCACTTCTGCCCTGAAACATGAGGAGGGTGTTGGAGGCCCCGCTCTGCCTTTGAGCTTCCACCTCAATCAGTGGAGGGCTGCACAGGAGCCCCACGTGTGTCTGCGGGCACCCGAGGTTGTGGCTCATTGTCCAGGGGCAGTGGCTGGGACACCTGGGACCTGCCCCCACAGGAGGTGAAATGTGTCTTCACTGTCACTTGAAGGCAGAGCCCAAAACTCAGAAAGGTGGAACTACTTGCCCAAAGTCACACAGCTGATGCTGGGAGAGAGGCCTGGAACCTCTCAGTGCCTGGTCCAAGTGCACTGAGGACTCTGCTTATTTGTTTACCAGCTTTCCTGTGCAGTGACCCTGTGGCCTTGGAAGGTCCCCTGGACCCTCCTGTGTTTAAGGGTGCACTGTCCTGTTTGCTGGGGAAGTACTTGAGAGTGCCCAGAACAGCCAGGCACAGAGGAGGCACAGGGATGCCATCCTTCCTGTTTTCCTTGTCCTCTAAGAGAAACCTTTTTGCTCTGTGTGGCTTGAAATTGGAAAGTCTGCAGGACACACAGGAATTCTAAGACAAGAAGGCTCAGGGAGCACCTGGCGTCCTCCCACGCCTCTTCCAGTCCCAAATCTGAAGATCACTTTTGCTGAGAAGAGGAAAACAGGCCAGGGAGGCCTCCCTCTGGTTTCCTGAGATGGAACACCTCAGAGCTGGCCCACTTGAGCAAATTCAGATGGGTCCGGGAAGTCCCTCTGCAGAGGCCGCACCAATGGGCCTGCACCATTTGACCTGGGGACTTGGGCTGGTCTCCTCTGCCAGACAAGCATGACCTTCTCTTCTTGCAATGTGCTCATGGCCCTGGCCCTGGAGGGACAGGGACAGGCATCCAGGGAGTGCAGCAAGGAGTGCCACAGGCAGGGACCCCTGCATGCCATGAGGTTCAACCAGCCTGGGGTCAGCCAGGTCCCCAGGGCCCCAGAGGGTGTGGCCTTCTCCCCATCTACCTGAGCTACTTGAGCAGCTGCCCTATGACCTTGTCTCTGCTGGCCAGGGCGGGCTTCTCTTGGCTGTGGTCTGGCCTTCTCTGCAGGGCTGCAGGGGTGAGGGTGGAAGAGACCCCATCCTGGTGGCACCTGTGTTCAGGCCAAGTGAGTCACATCAGTCTGATGTGAAAACTGACACAACAGCACACACCACGGGTGTGAGCTGGGCGTACACCTTGGGCCCTGAGGTACCGCTGAAGGCTAAGAGGAGTTCTCATGGGTGTGATGACATGGACCTGAGCCCAGGTGGAAGACTGAGCTGTGGAACCTGGTCTGGGAGGCTCAGCCCTGTTTCCAGCAGGCTTGGTCTGCATTCTTGGTCCCTCAGGCAGCCCACTGTGGGTTCTGTTCCCAGAAACTGCAGGAACCTGTGGCCCAGCTGAAGGCAGTGTGGCAGGAGTGTGTGCACAAAGCAGCGTGGATCCTACGGGGTGCCTCTGAGCACTGTTGCTCCCAGCTGTGCAGTGGGCCGACTCCACCACCACATACCACAGTTCCACCTGGAGGCAGGGTTCCCCACTGCCCCAACCCTGCACAAGGTGAGGCCCTCAGACTGCAGACCATCAACCCTGCAGGGTTTGCTGAGACCCAGCAGACACAGTTTGGGGCCCTGGTGTGCCGCTCAGGAAAGCAGGCCATACTGACCACTGCTGATCTGGGAACCCTGCCTGAGAACCCCGTCCAGGCCTTTCTAGAAGTGTGAGGACAGCAGGGGAGGGGAAGAGAGTCACAGTGTCCAGAAATAGCCTCAGTCACTCTGGCATGTTGACTTTGGTCTCCTGGTGGAGTCAGAAGCCCCGCCCTGTGGGTTAGTGAGTCTTCCCAGGAGCCCATCTGCTGTCCCTCTACCTGTGCAGCCTCAGGACACCCATCTGGGTCATCTGGACCTTTGTATAGGATGCATGTTCAATTAAGCCCATGCTGTCTGGCCTGGCGCTCCCCCGGTGGCACAAGAGGTAACTCTCGAGGGCTCTGCTGAAGCACCCTCCTGCAGATGGTGCAGATGTCTGCCCGGCTGGGCAGGGCAGCATTGTGTGTTGCAGGGAGGTGCTCAGAGCTGCTCTGCTGTGGGGCCCTGAATAGGGTCCCTGGGGCCAGCCTCCACTCAGTCCCAACCCACAGGCCCACGGGAGGGAGGGCAATCAGACCATGCTGAGAAGAACCAGGGCTGCCACTGCCTAGCTCAGGCCTCCTCCTGGCCTGCTTTCTTCCTGCTGTCATTGTAAACAGGGGATGCTGCAGTCTGCTCAAGGGCCTCTGGAAGGTAGGAACCACCACTGTCCTGTGGGTCTGGTCACCAAGGATGTGCTGCATAAACAAATATGGAAAGACACAGAGTGAGTGGAGAAGTGTTGCTCTGGTTTTCTGTAGAGCAGCCTGTGACCACATGAAACACCATCTGCAGGCCTTTGCTCAGCATATCCCAAGAATGGCAAACAGGAAGCAGAGACCATGAGGTGCCTTCCTGGCTGGGAGAGCCATGACCAGGGGCCCTGGAAGTCTTTGTCCCTCATTATGACGCCTCCCTGCTGCTATCCTGAGATTCTGGACCATGCAGGGCAGAAGAGTGCAGCTGGCCAAGGTGGGAGTCCGGTATGTGTGTTTTGGAAAAGTCTCCTATGGAATTACAATGGCATCACCAGCCTGGCAGAGAACCACAGCAGCCAGCAAACCCAGCAGACCATCCATGCCCTGGCCCCAGCTCTTAGATGGGCTCGGCAGTATTCATTGACTTGTACCCCCTGTCCCAGGAAACAGAGTCCCAGTAACCCTGTCCCAGGAAGCAGAGGACCATTATTCCTGTCCCAGGAAGTGGAGGCCCAGTACCTCCTGTCCCAGGAAGCAGAGACCCAGTTACTCCTGTTCCAGGAGGTGGAGGCCCAGTACAGCCTGTCCCAGGAAGCAGAGGTCTGTTGACTACAGCATTCAGACACAGGCAAGAGCAGGAAACAGACTGGTTTATGTAATCTGAGGTCCTCTGCTCTGGGCTGAACAGGATGCAGAGACTTCTCATCCATGCTGTTGCGAGGATATTGTGCTCTCTCTCTATTCATGCTGCTCAGTCATGTGTGCACACTAGTCACTTGAGGAATAGGTTATTTTACAATACAGTTGTAGTCTGAATGTGGCCATGGTGATGTTTGGGGCTAGGGTTCTTCCCTTGTCCAGACCATTCTGTTCCCATCTGCTAATGGAAGCAGGAAGTTTCCAGATCATTCATGGGGTAGCAGGAGCTTAGTCAGCTGCCCTCACCTGATAGGAGGCTGCTCTATCTATGTGTCTGTGTGCAGCTCACGGGAACCAGCTCAGCCTGACCTGGAATTGTCTCCATATTCCCCACCCCCACACCTTTCATTAGAAAGTGCCAGATGCCAACTCACCTGCCTTACTCTTTAGCACTAGTGCCCCCAGTCTGACTGGCCCTGAGCTTCTGGCTCTCCTTTACCTTCTGCCACATGGCTGTCCCTGGCCTTGACCTGAAGCACACGCTGCACTTTTCAGTTGTGCATGCTCCCTACACCCATGTTGTGGCCTCCCTCCAAGCCTCAGCCCTGCCTTCTCCACCACCCCCACCTCCAGGGTCCTCTGAGGACCTGGCCCCTCCCACAGAGATCGGAGCCCATACCACCCTGCACAGATGTTGTTGCCCCTGGTTTCAAATCCTGCAGGGACATCACATTCCACTCAGATTAAGTGCCAGAGTCTGCAGCGTGGCCTGTGGGGCCCTGCCATGTCAGCACAACTGCTTCTCTCCTCTGCTTTTTGCTCTTTCCAGTTTACCAACCTCCAGCCAGGACTGGGCTCAGCCCTGAGCCCAGCCCTGAGCCCAGCCCTGAGCCCAGCCCTGGCTGCTGTTCCATGAGTGAGGCCCTCCACAGCCTCCCCATAAGCAGTGCACATGGCCCTGCACCCACCTTTCTGCTTTGCTGCTCTCTGGGGCTTGCCCCAGCTTTGTCCTGGACACAGACCTCCTGTGGGTTCTTCTGCGGTCTGCCCCTTGTAAAACGCAACACATTCACCCTGTGGACTGCCTCAACATGTGTCCCCCACCTGGACCCGTCATCATCCTGACACTGGGTGGCCCTCAGTAAAGAGCTTGAGGGCTGGGGAGATAGCTCAGTCGGTAGAGTTCTTGCCTTGCAAGCATGAGGCCCTGGATTCGATTCCCAGTACCACAAAAAAAAAATTAAAAAAGTAAAGAGCTTCTGTTCCAGGAATGCTCTCTCTCACCTTCCAGGTGACATGCCAGCCACCACCGGGAGCCCTCTGCTGCTCTGAGGGTCAGGGATGGAGCAGGGATGGAGCCAATACTAGTCACAGGAGGAGCAAGGAGCCTGGCCTAGGGGGCTCTGCTGTCAGACAAGAAATCCCAACCACAGGACAATGGAGGATCCCATCTGACAAGGACACTCCTCACAAATGCTTGAGGGACATAACCCTGTGGTGCTGACGAGAGCCAAGTTTATGTTTTGGGCTCAAAGGTCATAGTGGGTGGTGACTGTGCAGGTGCTGTAGCCACGGCAAAGCTGACTTCTCCAAAGCTGTAGAGTGGATGCTCGCGTTTTGGCACATGTAACATTTGGCGATGGCACCGGCTGCAGGACGCAGTGCTCGTGGCCAGGTGGGTCAGGAGAGCTGACACTGGGCCATCCCGCCCCCCAGTCATGGGTCACCTGGCCCCCTGCAGTCGGCCACTGTGTGTTCACAGCGGAACTGGCCATTCCCACAGATGGGGCAGTTTCTTCCTGCTTCTGTTTCTGTCTGTGCTCAGTCCCGTGGTGTCTTCCGAGCACCGGTTGATAAACATTCTCCAGCATGCCACTGCCAGCATCCCGACCCTCATCCCTGGACCTGCAGGGGCTCTGCTCAGTTCCCACATCTCCAGCCCCACAGGGATGTGCAGAGGAAGGGGCCATGTGGAGACAGGCTCCTCGAGATGACGTGGCTTTGGCAGTGGACTGAGGAATAGTCAGCCCACCTCTATCCCCCAAGGGGGCTGCTTTCCCTGCCCCTGTTCCAATGCAGGAAGCACTCAGGCACAGGCAGGGCCAGGCAGGGAAAGTTCAGATACAGGAGTCTTTCTCATTAGAACGTGGGAGTTCAGAACTGAGACACCTTCCAAGAGGACACTGGCAAAAACCAAGACTGTCCTGTGCCAGGGCACCCCGCTGCCACCGAGCTGCGGTAGCAATCTTCTCATAGTAGCAGAAACATCATTTCCCAATTACTCAAAATCATCTCTGGATGATAAGCATACAATATAAGTATTTTATAGGGGTAATTCAATTAATCTCCAAAAGAAAAATATCTGTTGGATGCATGTAAACATACTGGTTAAATTGTACATCTTCATTCCTTCTACTCCAACAACAAAGACTGTGATGAATAGACTAAAAAAATTGCACCAAAGGGCTTATTCTTTTTTTATCACCTGTCAAATTATTGTTGCAACACCCATGGCTGGTGGCAGAATGCTGGGGTCCAATGCTAGGTGGCCATGCAGCATCATGTGTGCATTGGCATTGAGTTCAGGTAATGTACCAGAAAACACTGCAGGAAAACACTAAGTTCCTCAATATATATCAGTAGACGCCATGTTTACCAATGAGAAGTGAGGGTGTTGTTAAACAGTTTGCTAACTCCAAGTCCTGGCCAGACTGCAAGAAGTCTTCTCTGGCTTGTGTTGGAACTGGGGGCCGTGGTGGGGAAGGGTTGGGTTGCTCCATTCAAGCCCAAATCTCCTGGGAGATGTCCTAGATCATGTGGCCTTGACCTTAGGTCCACCTGTGATTTACTGATTGGAACCCTGCAACTTTCCTAATGGTAGGTCAACCAAGGGCAGCATCCCCTCTCTCCTTGTGGCCTGTCAGTCATGCCAGCAAGGAAGGTCACCTTTGTACCGGGTCACCCTTCAGCTGGTCCTTCTCAGGGAGAGTGGGGTCTGAGTTGGAAGGCATTGAAGGCTGTTGAGCAGAGAGCTGGTGTAATTTAATTTATCCTGCCTATAAAAATAAAATCAAGAGAAGAACAAGATCTGTTGCTATCAGCCTTCGATGACACTGGCATTCAAACATTTTATTATCTTATTATTGAACAGTGCCTCCCACAAAAGCCTCTTAGGAAAACTGTTCTTCAGTTTTAAGGCATAATCGTGGTCTGAGAGCGTGGGTAGCAGGCATCCCTCTGGGTCAGGTCCACCCAGGCCCAACCTGCCTGGCTGGAATCCCAGTTTTACTCAGGTTCCTTCCTTACCTCTCTGACACTGTGTCCCTGAGGTTTGGTGGCTTCATCCTGGTGGTCTTTTAAATAGTCTGCATGGATACCACAAAATATGCAAGAAGGCCAAACTCTGGGGTGCCCCAGGCTCCTGCCCTGCTGCAGCCTCCCAGGTGGGCTCCTGTGCCCACCGTAGTCTGCAAAGCCTGCTGCAGCAATTCTACTTCATGGTCAAGGACAGGCCCTTGGTCTCACGGTTCTGAGCACCTGTTGATGTTCAGATGGGTGCAGGGCAGCCCAGTGCTCTAGCACTGGCAAAATTATGTATTGATTCAACAACCACATTTAAAGCAATAGTTCAGAGACCCAAGGACTGAAGAAGCAGGCCGTTGGTCCTGAAGGGTGTTTCAACCAGAGCCGGCCCACAGCTCAGCGAAGCAGCCACACCCTCCAAGAGGGTGATGTTGCCTCATCATGGGGAGGTAGGGTCCCCTTCCACTGTGCTCAACCGTATCTGTAGCACAGTTGTTACCACTCACTGGTGATGACCTTACACCTCCAGGGGTGGGTCTGCCTGGGATATGCCTAAAGGGTTTGGGTCAAAAGTGAAGAAGTTGTTTCTCCTTGAAATTAGTTTAATAATTCAAGTACATTTTATATACTTCTTCCATAGTATTAAAATTAAACTTGCCAGAAATGGTGACACATGCCTGTAGGTCCAATGACTCAGGACGCTGAGGCTGGAGGATTGCAAGTTCAAGGCCAGCCTCAGGAACCCATTGAGGCCCTAAGCAACTTAGAAAGACACTGTTTCAAAAGAAAAAAAAGAAAAGGACTGGGGATGTGGCTCAGTGGTTAAGTACCTGTGGGTTCAATCCCCAGTACAAATAAATGGAAAATCAAACTTTACCAGGTTCTCTGGGTGTGTGTGTGCAGAGACATTGACTGTTCATAAAATCCTGCAGGAGAAAACGGCATCATTCCTGATCTTCCAAGCACATCTTGTTTGAGCATGTGGCCCATCAGATGGGGTTTCCACTGTGCACCTCTGAAAATCCTCAGTTCTGTCAAAGCAGGGTTGAGGCTGACCCTCACAATCTATGGAGACTCGTAGCCAGAGCCCTACCAGCCATGAGTCAGATTCCCGCAGGGGACCTTTGGCAGGGTCCGAGTTCACAATGGTTGTCCTGGCCAGGGGAAGTGTGCCTTGATTCTGGGGGGGGCAAGGATGCTGCGAAGCAGCCCACACACAGGGTGGCCCAGTGAGATGCCCTCCGCCCCTGACACCCATAGTAGGAGGCTGAGAGGCCCTGCTGTCCTGCCTTATGTTACCCAGCTGTGCTCCTGTTGCTGGCCTGTTCACCTACTTCCCCCTGTCCAGGCACGCAGACCTGTGCTAAGCCAACTGTTGCCGCACTATGCTGCAGAAATGGAAGCAGAGCCTCCTGGGCTCCAGACAGGAGGTGAATTCAGTCTTATCTCACAATCAGGAGCTTGTATAGCATCAGATCTGCTATTTTGCTGCTGCCATTATTCTGCCTCCCCCACATCACTTTACAACCCAGAGAGTCAGCCCACAAACTTACACTACTTAAGAAGGGCTCCACCGCCTTGCTCCACTGCATCTCTCTCCTCCTCTCTCTCTCTCTCTCTCTCTCTCTCTCTCTCTCTCTCTCTCTCTCTCTCTCTCTCTCTCTCTCCCTCTCTTGCTCTCTCTCATTTTCTCTCTGTCTCTCTTACCCTGTTGGTAGATGCTCTGTTTCTTTGCTTAGCAAAATCTCTTGAGTGACTCCCTACACCCGGAGTGGCTTCTGGGTGCTTTCAATGAGTGTCCCATTGAGACTTTGATGGAGAAGTTGGAATATAGACTGTCACAATAGAGCACAGTGCCACATGACCTGCCACCAAGGCCACGGATCACAGTAGCTGATCCTAAAACTCCTTCCATGTGGAATGCTGTGCATGACATAGCCAGACACACCGGCTTCAGTAGATGTAAATCACATCTCTGAGCAGTCACTCTGACATATTATGCCAAGATCCAGTAAATTTTATTTTAAAAATTATTTTTTTCAAAAACTGGATCTATTGTTTTATTTTTAAAGGATCAAAATATTGCTAATTGCCTTTATATTGATCTGTGGCTTCTGGGGGTACATCTGCATGCGTAATTGACCCATGAGACAGCATTTTAAAGAAATGGATGATGTCTGAATTAAAAACTATCCCCTAAGGACATCAGCAAAGGCAATGAATTGGTAGCGATGGATTCTCTTTTTCTCATCTCAAGTTCCCAGGGACATTTTTTGTGCTATATCAATGAAAAAGAAAACATATGAAATTAACATTAAATTTTTGAGTTATAAAAATCGATTGTTCTGAGTCACAGGAGGACTGTGCTTATTGCACATGGTTTTCTGCCCCTGTCGTAGGGAGTTGTATGGAGCAATAAACCAAAAAAAAAGTTCCACTACCCCCCCAGTTTTTTCACTGTCCAATGTGCAAATCACTAGCCATGTGTGACTTTTTAAATTTAAATTTGAATTTAATTTATTTGTGATCAAATAAAATTCAAAACTCAGTTCTCCACATTAGGAACCACCACAGGGGATTCAGGGCCACCACAGTACGTGGGGCAGATGGACATGTCCATCACAAAGGGACACTGGCTTCGGTGTCTCAGTAGATCAGGCTGTTTCTAGGGCTCATCACAGCAGAATCAGGGTCTGCCCAAAGCTCTGACTCTCCCTTAGTAAGTTGGCCTTGTATGTACGCAGCATACTCCTATTTCAAACAGTTTTTGTGATTGTGAAAACTGTCATTTTTGATGCCTTGAGAGAACATTCAGATTTATATAAATATGTTTTCAAACTTGGCCTTAGAAAGGACTATGACTTTGAGCCCCATGAACTGTTCAGAGGTCCCAGGACCCCGTGTCCTAAGACACCCTGTGCAATCTCCACAGGACACGGGCAGATCCCATCACCAGCAGGAAGGGTCTTCCATGGGGAGGATTCTTCATTTTCAGCTCTGGAAGTACAGCTGATTTAGGAAAAAAAGTTACTCTCATTCAGAGGAATGACACACCGTGGGTCACCTCCCAAGGCCTCTAGAGGTTTTAGGTTATTGTAGTGGGACACTCCTGGACCAGCACCCAGAACCGGGTCAGCAGGAGGACTTGGAGCTGCCTGTGTTTTTGAAGATGACAGGTGAGAGGCAAGAACTGCTTTACCTGGTACCTGTCCAACTCCCTCCTAGACCCTGGAGTCCTCTGTGTGACCTGCAGGACTCTGAGTCTGGCATGCTATCCGTCCTGGGTGATGTCTCTGAGGTGTGATTAAAAAGTGCCTGCCATGCCCAGAAGCCATGGCTGCGGTCCCCTTCCTGCTGGGCACTCTTGTGTTCAATTCCTCCTGCAGCCCCAAGCCCCAGGTTGGACCCACAGCCGTGAATTATGAAGACTCCAGCAGAAACCTGGAACAAATACCCATGGCGAGCAAATGCCCAGTGTGGGGCCCAGGGGCCTTGCCCCTGCCCTCTGACATGTGCTGGCCTATTGGTGTCTCTGTGAGACTGGCTGGCCTTTCTGACTCCACTGAACCAGGGGAAGCATCTGACATGGCTCCGTCAATTACCTAGAAAAATGTTAAAATATGTGTGGACATATAAATTTCTATTAATATGACAAACAACTGTTTTAACCTGAGCAGAAATGTTGGCATGCTTGGAGAACTAAGAAATAAGTTAGAACCCCGTGCCCGACCAAGGGAGTTTGGAAAGGTGGGAGAAAGTTCTCGTTGGGGCCCTGAGGAAACAATCTACACACACCTTGGGTATTTAAGATGTAAACTTATCTGAAAAAGCACAATTTTGGAACTAAAGCTTTATCTCCTATTCAGCTTCACAATGGTTCCTGATCACTTAGACAGCAGTGGTCAGATCCTCCTGTGGTCCCTTGGTCTCAACAGGTCTACAGAAGGCGGGGCCAGGGTGGGCTGGCCGGGCTCCCCTCTGCAGGCTGTCCTGGCTCCTCTGTGGGTGTTGGGGGGTCAGTCTCCTGTCTGGCTTGCCCCAGGGTGGGGCAGTCCTCCCTGGCCCAAGAAGCAGAGCTTGCTGGAGTGTGTGGTTGGAAAGCCATCAGGACCAGTTTCCAGATTGAGATTAGACTTGTTCACAAAAGGGCAGCAAGGACAGTGGGGCTCTGCCCCATTCTGCATCCGATTACATGCAAAGGGCATCCTTTGTGACCCTCCTCTGTCCTCAGGGGTGGGGATACCAAGCTGTACCACATGGCGAAGTTGTTGGCTGTGGATACAATTCTGAGCAGAAAATTGAAACAGGATTACTGGAGAAAACACATTGTAGCCAGCTCTGCAGTCCACACTATTTCTCCTTCATTAAGTTCAGACATGATAAAGAGCTTGGCTCCTCCCTGGCTATGGACAAGTGGGTGTCTAGAACCCTCACAGGCAACAATTATCTTTATAAATAGCCGGTGAATCCTCCACCACCCATGTTCCCACCACAGCCCACACAAGTGCAGGGTTCCAGCCCACAGAAGCACTCGAACCTCACAAATGATATCTCATGATGCTATTAGTCACACAATTAGGGACAGAGGAGAAACCTGCGACATAAAGAAAGGTTAATCAATGGTGACCCCACCTGAAAACCCTGTTTCATAAACCTCCACTCCCACACTCCAGTTTCCATTAGCAGAGAACAGATGGAGCCCAGTCAGGGCCCTGCTGAAAGAGGCCCAGGCAGGTGGCCAAGAGGGAGGGCTTGCAGGAGCCAGCTGGGCCCGGCCTCTGACTGCATTTGGGGCCTGGCTGTCTGAAGCTGCCCAGCAAGTCCGCCTGCCCCAGGAGGGATGGGACTTCCCCGGCACTCGGCTCCTGCTTTGGGTGGTCTTGCTCCCATGAGGGAGTCTGTGTGGCAGGGGCTCTGCCAGAAAGCAGGTATATGTCACCAGCAGGGCCATGGCCAGAAGATGGAATGACCCCAGGAAGTGCACAAATCCTGGAAAGAAGCATCGGTACAACCACTGCAGAGCTTGAACGTGAAAACGACGAGTCAGGTCTGAGAGGTCGCAGTGACTCAGGTGGCATTTAAAGACACAGATGCTGTGACTGGCCATCCCTCTCCTGAAACCCTATCCAAAAGACTGGACCTGGGCTGAAGCAATTTTGTTTAAAAATGTGGCAGGTGGAGGGGGCCCTGAGACCAGTCAGCCAGGGGCTCCCTGTGCAGGAGACTGCCCGTGGGAGCCATTTCCACAGTCCATCAGGAGTCACAGGTCCTACATGAGAGGGCAGAGCAAGGGTACTGGAGCTCCTGAGACCGGGGATGGTCCCAGCCCCAAAGACCACCTGAACCATGGTGCCAGCCTCACATTTGACACATGAGACAGGCTGGGCCAGGACTTCCCAGCTTTGGAGGGGTTTGGGAGGTCAGAGATAGCCAGATGGGGTGCAGCAGGGGCCCAGCCCATGGCCTCTTCCTCACTGCGGCCTCACTGCATGAAGCAGACCTGAGAGTGGCCCGTGAGCCAGCCAGAATCTGGCATGGTGGGAAGCCTTTCTAAGGCCACTACTCCATTCAGCCAGGGGACTGAAGGACGTCAAAGGAGCTTTGCCTACCCCATCGTTTCCTCAGAGCCAAGCCTGGTTTTAAACTAAGACAGTATTTCCCCAAATGCTCCAAAAGAATTCCTGCTAAGAAGTTGTAGTAAACTATGTGATCAAATATATTCAGGAAATAATGCAGCTCCATTAGAAATTTTAAAAAAAATTTATAAAGGCATGAAGACAGGGAGGATTTTGCATGATTCAGCATTTTCACTTATCCTGTTACACAGGATAAGTACCATCAGGAAAACAAGTGTCCACCATGGCAGTTCACGTTGTGTCAGCTCCAGGAGCAGCAAGGTTGAGTGGAAGCGTCCACAGGAAGAGACCGCTTCTCACACAACTGGAGTCCTGGTGGCAGCTCAAACCTTGGTTGGGCCACTCCATGGCATGAGGACCACTGTCTCTGTAACTCCTGTGAGACTTCCTCACAGTCACAGTGGCCTCTGCATGGCCACCAGCTCCATGTTGTCCACTCTCAAGGCACGGTGTGGGCGACTTATTGACATGTTAGCTGCAGGGTTGGGGAGAGCTGTCAGTCGAGGACATGAGCGATAAGGGATTAGGCTCGGGTATGAGGTCAGCAGTCCTGTAAGTGAGGAGGCTTCAGGGTGTGGAGGGGCACGGTGGTGGCCACCCCAGGTCCCTCAGCAGAGGGCCATGTGTTTATGTGGAGTGCAAAGCCTAACTTGCCATGTATGTATTTACACACCCCCAGCATGCACACTGAGCAGGACTCATGTCTGGGATACAGAGTGACTAGTGGATGAAGGCAAGGAGGGACACCCTGTAGACCTGCGTGCCCCTGGATGGTGTCTTATGAAGGAGTACCCTGGGGTGCCAACATCCGGGCTTCTCAAGGCCACAGAGGCAGAAACTTGCAATGTTGGAATGTGGAGACGAAAGGCAGCAGAGCACTGTGCAGGACCCTCTGGGCTCTGGGAGGATTACAGATGGTGTGTTAGCTTTCCATCACTGTGACAAATACCTGAGATAATCACCTTATAAGGAGGGAAGGTTGGGAGGATTCAGTTCATAGTCATGTGGCCCTATTGCTTTGGGCCTGTGTTTAAACAATGCATCATGGCAGGAGCACAAGGCAGAGGAGGTCTGTGCACCTGGCCTTTGGTGACACTGGAAAGCACAGGCAGGGAGAGGACTAGGCCCCATTTCCCCTTCCAGGGGACATCCCCAGTGACCTCACTTCCCAACAGGCCCTACTTCCTAAAGGCTCCAGCACCTCCCAGTAGTGACACAGGTTAGAGAACCAGGCCTTCAACACAAGGACTTTGAGGATAGTCCAGAGTCAGATGACAGCAGCTGGTACCCTTGGTCCCCAGGTGTGTCATGCAGGCTAAGCTAGGGGGACTGTCCTTGCCACCCTGGGCACCGTGCAGACCAGCTAAGACTGAGGACATAGTGCAGTTTGGAATCAGAATAGTCCCTGCCATCCCTCTCAGGATCCATGGTTCCATGACAGAGTGGGCCTCCCCAACATGACAGTGCCTGTTAACCACCAGGAGACGGCAGAGGACAGGCCAGGGCATGACAGGGTCAGCCAGAGCAGCACCTCCCCCAACTCCAAGTCTCACCCCCACACTTCCCCCTTAACCTGTCATTTGAGTGCCCCTCTGAACAGCCTGACGAGTGCCATGAAATCAGGAGACAAACCAGAAGTGGAGGAGAAGGCACAGGTGGAGTGTGTGCACAGGCCCAGGCTGAGCACTTAACTGAGTACTTATCTGACATGAACTTAGTTCTAAACTAAAAGCAACTAAGGATACTGGACACTCTGGCACTGGCGTGTCCACTGCTTGACCTAAAATGGGCTGGAGAAAGTTCCCTTGGAAAGGGGGGATCCTCTTTGGAACCTGGGGCTGTCCGCTTGGCTGTGTGGAAAGTCAGGTGCCAGGCTTGTGGGTCGCTGCGGTTTATGGAGCCCTGCCACCACCCCACCCTGGGGGCGCATCCCTCCTGCTCAGACACCTGTCTTCCCAGTGTTACCAACTCATGTCTGGAGACTGTGACCTGGAGACACCAATGCTGGAGGGACCCATGTTGGGCTTCGTTGAGGAGGAAGGAAGGAGGCAGACTGGTGCCCCAAGTCCCCCTTGGAAGTCTCCGGGGAAGTGGGATATTTCTGTGGGGTCAGGTCTTATTTGAGGGCAGGATGTTCCAGTGTTGGGTCAGTTTTTGTGGTCAACAACCAATGTCCAGAATCAGCTCAGAAAAACAAGTCAGATCACAGAATGAGGGCACATGGAATATAACCTTCACATTGGAAGATGTTTTAATTTATAGTCACAATAAAAGTTTGAATCATTCAGATGAATAATTTTCAAAAAATGAAAAAAAAATTGCCACAATTTCCTGCGTAGAGACCTCATACCAGGAGATCACAGAGTCAGCAAGGGCAGGAGCTCTCACTGTGAATACCCAGTGGACAGTCCACTCGTGGGCTTTGGTTAGCAGATACTTCTATTCGAGTGGAGGGATGGGGATTATTTTCTCTTTCTAAAACAAGAAAGCAAGTGGAAATGTTGGATTGAAGTGGTCAAACGTGAACAGGTCTTACACTGTGGAACCAGGAGGAGGCCTATTATTGTCCCCAGAACAGCTAAGCAATGAAGACGTAATTTTAAAAGTGGAGAATCTTGATACCAAAATTGAAAGAAAGCAGCCCAAACATAAATAAAACCAGATTTTATTAGCACATGAGCTGGGTTATTCTAGATTCAATACCAAGGGAAAGGACTGTGTAGGCAGGGTACCAGTCCCCCCCAGCCTGCCTGCTGAAGTCCTCAGTCAGACGCTGGGTGGTGCCCACAGTGTTCTCAGCAGCTGTCCCCTTCAGTGTTCCCAGAGGAAGTGCAGGAAGACAGGGTCCCTGATCCCAAAGCTGCCACCGCCTTTGGGTATCACGCAGCCAGGAACCCTCCTTCCCAGCAGTTCTCCTTCTGTCCCAACAGACACATGTGGGACAGCAGACAGCTCTCTGACAGCCCTGGGGTCGGGCATGGGCAGAGGGATTCCTGTATTTGACCTGATGGAGAAAAAATATTTTCCATTACTCCAATAGCACACAACCATTCATTTTTAAAATTAAGGTATGAAATGGTTTTGAAAATGGTCCCTTTCCCCCTAACACCATTCAACCAAAACTGGCCAAAGGACCACAGGATAATGAGCAACCATGGATATGTTGAGAGCAGGGTGGTATCTGTGCTGCTAACTGTCTCAAGGACAAACAGGACTGCTGGGCCCTTGTGCTTACCAAGGTTGTTAAGAGATGTTTGTCCGAGGAACGTGCAGTTGCCTGGAGACCTTATCCGTCAAGGACAAGAGCAGGGCCTAGCCCCGACTCAGCTCCTGAATAGTTCACCCCTTCCCTCCTCCCTTCTTCCTCTAGGACCGTCCAGTTCTGGCCGGACCCAATGAAAATCAAATAGATTGACCGGACCCAACCAGGGGAGGTTTAGCTGTTCGAATGTTAGCCAATTAGAAGAACACTGTAAAACTGCTTGCTTTTCCTTATAAAAACCCTGCTGACGAGGGCTCGGGGCCTCTCTCCTAGCGTCGTTGATTAAGGACGCAGAGGACCGGGTTCGAACTCGCTAATAAATGACTCTTTGCTGCTTGCATTGATCGTGGTCTCTGGTGGTCCTTGTGGGGTCTCAAGCCTTTGGGCACAACATATGGGGGCTCGTCCGGGATCCCCAAGCCCACCCAGACACCTGATCATAGAGTCATAAGTGACATCTTCCACCGGTGAGTAAGGCATTGCCGTGTGTTTTCTGGTCTGAATTGCCTGCAGGCTCTGGTTCTGGGCTGGCACAGTCCTGGCGGACGCGCTATAGGACCCCAGCAGGGTCTCGGGAGACGTCCCCTCGACCCATCTGGTGACACTTGTCACATCTGAGCAGCGGGTGCTGCATTCTGGCGATTCGTCACATCTGGTGACATTATTGTCACATCTGAGCAGTGGGTGCTGCATTCTGGGTGAATTTGTCACTTCTGAGCAGCTTGTGCTGCACTCTGAGCAGTTTGTGCTGCATTCTGGGTGAATTTGTCACTTCTGAGCAGCTTGTGCTGCACTCTGAGCAGTTTGTGCTGCATTCTGGGTGAATTTGTCACTTCTGAGCAGCTTGTGCTGCACTCTGAGCAGTTTGTGCTGCATTCTGGGTAAATTTGTCACTTCTGAGCAGCTTGTGCTGCACTCTGAGCAGTTTGTGCTGCATTCTGGGTGAATTTGTCACTTCTGAGCAGCGTCTGCGCTGCTTCTGAGCAGCTTCAGTATTGCATTCGGACGACTGGCCGTATCTGGTTAACTCTTTGTCCCATTTGGGCTT
The DNA here is from genome assembly GCF_902686445.1 of Sciurus carolinensis. Taxonomy (NCBI): domain Eukaryota; kingdom Metazoa; phylum Chordata; class Mammalia; order Rodentia; family Sciuridae; genus Sciurus; species Sciurus carolinensis. Next base: position 110,463 of record NW_025920170.1, on the reverse strand, counting down.
TGTGTGGCACCTGGGAAACTACAAAATACCAGCTAGCCAATTTTTGATTTAGCATGCTATGTGTCTGTCTGTTTGTGTATTGTACTATATGGTCTTTACTCTTGCCTTCTATTAAATTCTTCATTGTGCTAATCCAATCTTAGGCTTAGGGATACTCATTGCAGGGTACTTTGCAGTCCTTCTCCTTGTTCCTGAGAGATTTATTTACTCCAATCCCCCTAGGCAGAGAGCTCAGCAGCTCCATTCCTCAAAAGTAGTAAGAAATAATGTTTTGTGATTTTCTGCATTCAAACCTAACCTGATTTCTCAACCAGAAAAAAAAAAAGGGTTAAAAAAAGTCCTGGGTGATCCTCCCTCCCCCCTGCCTTTCCTTGCTGAAGCCTGCATTGGAATGTAGACTGCAGCAGTCTCGGCGGGAAAGGGGGGTAACCTGAAGATAAGAAAAAGAAAACAAAAGGGTGTCTGTTTTAAACTTATGGGTTGCTACACAGAACTAATTCATTTTCCAGGATTCTTGTTTTGTTTTGTTTTTCTTTAATGCTGTATTTTTGAGCTCATAATTTTGATCTTGCATACCTAGGTTAATGATTTTTTTTGATCAGTTCTATTTTTTATTCAACTAGAGTTTTTGAACATCTGTTACATTGCAATGGAGATAAAGTTACAAGGTCTTATCAAAACTGAGCGCTCCTAAAATTAAAATTTAAAAATGGATCCAAATACTTTTGGTTCACGTGATTTAAAGATTCAATTCAAATTGGGTAAACTAATAAAAGTAAAATGTCTTTGAAAATAACTCATAAGTCTCTAGGTGGTCAAACTAATGGAATGTTGATGTTAAACAATGTCTAATATCAATTGTTTCTAGGACTTTTCTTCAACAGGAAAAAGACAGCAAATACTGTTCAGGACACCTGCCTGCTTTCTTGGTTTTTACAGAATAAGTGAATTAGAGTTAACATGTATGGGATTACTCAAATGTGTTTGTTGGTGACATCTGATTAATTTGCAAAATTAAAATGCTCATTGTTAAATAACATCAAGTACTCTTAACCCCTCAAATTCCATGGGGCATCATACTTAAACATTATTGGTGTTTTCATTGGTTGGTAAATTAAAAAGAGTTTAAAATTGCTTTGTGTCATTACTAAAAACAAGGTTATTAAGAGTTATGTTCTAACAGATAAAACCTCAACTCGGAGAGTGAGTGTTCCATCTGCTCCCTTACCACTTCCCCCTGCTCCCCCTCCAGTTCTGCAAAGCTCCAAGGAGCTCTTAGACTTGGATTTAGAGCTACCATCTTCCCTTTCACTGTGTTTCAGTTAGAGTTGTTTCAGAATGTGAACAGAAAGGGGTCAACAGGTAGGAAAGAAAGAATAAAAGGTTCTGGGTTTGGAAATATATTTAATAAAAAGGAAAAAAATGTTTCTGGGTAAGAAAGTGCCTGTGTGATGGAATACATGAGGGTCTAAGTAAGTGCTAAGAAAGTCTGTGTGTAAGTAAAGGGCAAGTTTCAACAAGTCTGTGTGTAACTAAGTTGGTTGTGTGTATGTGAGACAGCTAAAGCTATTTAAGATTTTTCCTAAGGTGAAATACTAATGTTCTGATATAAGCCAAAGTTTAAAATATATGATAAAATAACAAGGATTTCTTAGAAACACTAATTTACTCTTAAGTTTGTGTCTATTAAGTTTTATTTTTTAAAACAATTAGTCTTAAAAATTGGGGTTTATACAATTATGGTTAAACAACTGTTAAGAGTATTGTACTATGTTACAGAGTCTAAATTTTTCTTTAAAAACTGAATTTAGTAAGATTAAAGTGTCAAGGTAACTGTAAAATGGTCACTCCTTGTATATTAAATGTATTCATATTTTCCAGGTATACAAGTTTTTAAAGCAGGAAATTTGTCAAGCTGCTATTCTCCAAAATAAACTTGTCTGTACTGGTAATATTAAACTTAAAGAGTAAATTTTATTGGGGATTTATTTCTATCATTTAATGTTCTATTATGGGACATATTATCAGTAAGGTATATGTAAATTATTACATATATGTAATAATTTACATATACCTTATTATTTCACTGAGATAAAAATTTAAATGTAAATGTATATCTAAGAGTTAGTGACAGCCTGATTTGTTTAAAGGTTCATATTGTAGAAGGTGAAAGCACTTTGCTACACAAAAGAAAAGTTAAAAGCTCTCTCAGCCTTTCTTTGATTGATTCCTGTTCTGGATATAATGTTAGACTGTGTTAACTAATATTCATAGGGACTCAGAAATCAATATATGTAACTTCTTAAAATGACATTTAAGAAAGAGTATAATGCACAATAGCAAAAATGGGACAACAATGACTGAGATTGGGGTCCCTGACTTCATGACTGTAGCATGCCTGGTGCCTGGGAGTGTTCCTGTGTAGGAGCACAAGATGCCTAACTTCTGTGGCAGTAGCCTCCCTGGGGAGGCTCTGTACAGGAGTCCTATCAGCTCTTACATTGATATCAGGCACACAGCTCTTGGGCAGAAAGAAATTGTTTTGCTAGATAACCAGTGTTTCATCAGTTCCCTTCTCTAGTTCCTGCCCACCTTACAGTAACTTTGGACAGTGGACTTCTTTGAGAGCTACACAGAGTTCCTAACATTGCACTTTGCAGTTGTGGGAAAAAGTTATGTAGATGGTCTAGTCTCTGTAACTCTCCTGAAAACAAAGAATAATGCTTACATAGTCTTTAACTTAATAATAAGACATGTATAAATGTTGCTAACTCTTTAGATCTGCATTTCCATCAGAGAACAGAGCTCCATCTGATCTCAGCTTAATCTTCAAAATCTGTGTTTATAAACCTTTATTTTCTAATACTCCTTTGACCCTCACTGAACTTAAAAATTTGGTCATGCTGGTCATGACAAAAGGGGCAAAAATTAGTTTTAGGATTAGAACATTTTACTTAAGACTTGTGAAGAGTCCTGCCTTATCTGAGATAAGGCTCTGCCTCACCCTGCTACATATTAGAATGACTCCAAAGTAAGCCAGACTTTAACTCATTTAAAGTTGTGCTCAAAAGTTTGATGTTTGTTGTAAAGATTACTGTGATCTCAAACAGGGTATATAATGTAGAACTCAGCCAAAATTCAAGATAACTATTATACAAGCTAAATATGTTTTTACTCTTGCTAATTTCATTTTGTAAAACTGTTGCCTGTTACTATTTTGCAGAAGTAGCTGCTTCCAGAACACGCAACCTAGGTAACTTGTGATAATAAGCCGTCACCTAACAGATAGTGGTAACAAATACCAGAACAGATAGTAGTAACTTCCAGTACTAATGCAGACTCCAGTTAGATAAAAGGGTAAATAACTGCAAAGTTATGGACATTGAATTTAAAGCCCAGTACTCTTACTTTATGACTGGTGAAACTGGCTTGCTGGATGATTAAGATCAAACTTAGAGATTGGAATTAAATACAGAAGGCAAGATAGGCCAGTATTTGGATCTTTTGTCCTCAGTCAGCCTGAACCCACGAACAAGAGAACTTCTCTAAGGAGCTTTTCAACTCTGTGTCACACAACCTCCTGATCAAGGAGATTGTTGAGACTAGAGGATAAAAATCGCTCAGTGCATCTGCTGCAGAGGAGGGTCATGGAAAAAAGGGAGACACCCCTAATGCTTTCAAGGAAAGCCACCTCATCGACAAGACCCTGCCTAACCAATGGCACTAATAGAGCTAAGAAGTTGCTCTTAAGTTCTCTATGAGTGGCCCCTGTGGAAACTCAGCTGACTCTTTAATAAGACAGGAACCAGGTCAATTTGACCAGCTTGGTCTTGGACACCCAGCAAAACAGTTAAAACCAAAATATAGCCATTCTTGGGCATTTAAAAGAAATAATAGTTAAAAGTAACTTAAGATGTACACTTGTGTTAACCCACTAAAATTAAGAGTGGAAGCTACAAAAGAAAGATTCTTAGGCAAATGTGCCTGATAACTATCAAGGGAAACTGCCAGAGTCAGAAGTTTTTAGTCAGTTTAAGGCCTACAGACCTTCCTAAGCTATACAGGTAGACTTGATCTATGTTTGCTCGTATGATTACCTAGCCCTAAGTAACAGAAGTATAGAGATCTCTACTAAACACAGGTTATACCAATAAGGGATATTTTACAAAAATCAGATGACATTAAGTAGCTTAACTATATTTTCTGGGGACCTCAATGACATTAAGAGTTAAATATTGTGTTTACATTCCTGATAACTTGTACAATGTTAAAGTCCCCAAATAAAGGCCTTGTCCTCTCCAGCCTTTGCTAGGCCTAGTTATGGGAACAATTTCTCAGTTCTTCCACCTCCTGGTGAGAGATTGACTTCTGTCATTTTCATGATACTCAGTGGCAAGTTCCAGATGCTGCAACATTTACTTTGTACTAATTTCATTTCAGTACTCATGTCTTTTTGTTCTTCTATCATAGAAGCACCCACCCCCAGATGAGTTTACAGCCTGCTCTTCCCCAACCAGACTTCTACCTTGGATCCCTCAGTTGACCCGATTTTAAAAAGGGAGCTCCAAACTGCTTGCCCCACGCTGCCCACTTCCAGCTCGAAGAAGTCAGATTGGTCATTGCCCATTTTCCCTACAGCAGTGAAGGAGTTCCTAGTATTAGAGGGGTAAATGAAGTCAGAATAAGGACAGGTAGTTAGTGTAGAAATAGGGAATCGGTCAATTTGAGGAAATGAAGCCATGAAGCCATCTGCCTTTGGAAGTTGGAGACTGCCCCTGGAAGAATAAAATGTCAAGGATCTCCGGAGCTCATTAATTACCAAATTTACCTGACTTTAAAGACTGTAAGCAAGGAGGTCTATGTGCAGCTCTGGGAGAAAAATGTTGGTTTTATGCTAATCATTCTGGAGTAGTGAGGGAATCCATGGCAGAAGTCAGAGAAGGACTAACAAACAGAAAGAAAGAATGGGAAGCTAGTCAGAACTGGTTTGAATCCTGGTTCAATTTTTCCCCTTGGTTAACTACTCTGGTGTCCACTACAGTGGGACCCCTAATATTGTTGTTACTAGCTTTAACTATAGGACCTTGTATCATCAATAAGTTAATTGCTTTTGTTAAAGATAAAATAAATACAGTACAGCTAATGGTGCTAAAGGCCCAATATCAGCCCATTAAGCAGCAAGAATTAGAACAGTAGAGACCCAAGATTGGCTCTCTAAATGTTCTTGGAAAGGGGGGATGTTGAGAGCAGGGTGGTATCTGTGCTGCTAACTGTCTCAAGGACAAACAGGACTGCTGGGCCCTTGTGCTTACCAAGGTTGTTAAGAGATGTTTGTCCGAGGAACGTGCAGTTGCCTGGAGACCTTATCCGTCAAGGACAAGAGCAGGGCCTAGCCCCGACTCAGCTCCTGAATAGTTCACCCCTTCCCTCCTCCCTTCTTCCTCTAGGACCGTCCAGTTCTGGCCGGACCCAATGAAAATCAAATAGATTGACCGGACCCAACCAGGGGAGGTTTAGCTGTTCGAATGTTAGCCAATTAGAAGAACACTGTAAAACTGCTTGCTTTTCCTTATAAAAACCCTGCTGACGAGGGCTCGGGGCCTCTCTCCTAGCGTCGTTGATTAAGGACGCAGAGGACCGGGTTCGAACTCGCTAATAAATGACTCTTTGCTGCTTGCATTGATCGTGGTCTCTGGTGGTCCTTGTGGGGTCTCAAGCCTTTGGGCACAACAGATACACAACCAAACACTGGCTTTTCTTCAAATAATGCACAGATGTTGTCATATTTATGAACAGTGAGTCACACTATAAAAGGAAGCAATAACCATCTCAATAGATGGTTAGACATACAAGCAATGTGAACATGCATGGGGGCAAACCACCCCAAATAGGCCATAACACATAAACAATTGACTCCATTGACACAACAGTGGAAATGTCAGAAAAAGAATTCAGAAAGTTCATGGTTAAATTGTTCAGCAGGCTAAAAGAAGATGTTAGGAGTGAAATTAGAAAACACAGAAAGTGAAAGTGAAAGATAATTTCAATAAAGAGATAGATTCTGAAAAAAAGGAAATCCTAGAAATGAAAGACTCAATAAACCAAATTAAATGGAAAGCATCACCAACTTTGAGGACAGATTTTCAGGTCTTGAAGACAAAATACACAACTTGAAAACCATGTTAACCATAAAAAAATGATAAGACCAGAATATTCAAGATATATGGGATAACATCAAGAGTCCAAATTTAAGAATCACTGTGGTGGATCAAGGCTCCAAAATGTAAACTAAAGGAACGTATCATCCTTTCAATGAAATAATACTTGAAATTTTTCTAAATCTTAAAAATGAGATGGAAATTAAAATACAAGATGTATATAGAATTCAAATTCAAAGACTCAAAGACAATCTCATTTGAGATACAGTATAATGTAAATGTCTAACATGCAGAATAAGAATATAATTCTGAAGCTTCAAGAAAAAAAACTGCAGGTACATTGAGGGAAACCAATTTGAATTTCAACTGATTTCTCATTCCAGACCCTAGAAACAAGGAGGGATTGAAATGATAAATACCACACTCTGAAAGAAAATGGATGCCAACTAAGATTATTATGTCCAGCAAAATGATCCTCAGGATTGAAGATGGAATAAAAACCATCCATGATAAGCAGAAACTAAAATAATTAATAATCATAAAGCCTGTACTATGAAATAGTCAATGAAATATTTCATGAAGAAGAAATGAAAAATAAAAATGAAAACCAGCATAGGGTCAATTACACTAGAATAGTCAATTAAAAAACAATCAAATCTGAATGAAGCCTAGAGATAAGTCAAAAAGGCAGAAAATAAAAACCATCTCTCTATAATAACATTGAATGTAAAAGTTCTAAACTCTTCAATCTTAAGACATAGATTGGTTGATTGGATTGAAAACAAGACTCGACAATATTGAGTTTGCAAGAGACTAACCTTACAAAAACAGTCAGAGACTGAAGGTGAAAGGAGCTGAAAACATATGCCATACAAATAGTACTAGAAAAACAAAGAGGGTAGGTACTCTTGTATTAGACCAAGTAGATATCAAGTCAATGTTAATCAGAGGAAACAAAGAAAGTCACTGCATACTGGTTATAAGAATCATCCAACAAAATATAATGATTGCAAATATTTATGCCCCAGACAATGGTGGATCTACATACATAAAATAAACCCTTCTCAATAGTAAAAATCAAATGGACCACGATAGAACAACACTGGGTGATCTCAACACACCTCTGTCCTCAAAAGATAGATCATCCAGATATAAACTAAGTAAAGATTTTTCAGAATTAAAAAATACTATTAATTAAATGGACCTAACAGATATCTAGAGGATATTTCATCTATCCATGAATGGTTTCACTTTCTTCTCAACATCTCATGGAATGTTCTCTAAATAGATCACAGTTTAGGGCAAAAAGCAAATATTAGGAAATATAAAAAATTGAGTCAATTCCTTTCAGCCTATCAGATCATAACTGAATGAATTAGGAAACAAGATAAAAAAGAGAAATAGCTGTAACACCTAGGATTTAAATAACACACTATTGAATAATGAATTAATAGCAGAAGAAATCAGGTGAGAAATTTAAAAAATTCTCATAAACAAATGAGAAGAGTGATACAGCAAATAGATATCTCTGGAACAGTGAAGGCAGTTCTAAAAGGAGAGTTTATAGCACTGAGTTTGTGTATTAAAAAAATAGAAAGATAACAAATAATAATCTAACACTGCACCTCAAGCTTCTAGAAGAACAACAAATTAACACCAAAATCAGTCAAAAACAGAAAAAATTAAAATCAGAGCCAAGATCAATGAAAGTGAGAGGAAAAAAACAATAAAATGACTTGATGAAACAAAGAGTTTTTTGAGAGGATAAATAAGATTGTTTAACCTTTAGCCAAACTAATCAAGAGAAAGAGAATACCCAGATTAACAAAATTAAAGATGAAAAGAAAATATCACCACAGACACAACTGAAATCCAGAGGACAATTATTAACTATTTTGAAAATTTGTACTCCAACAAGCTAGAAAATCTTGAAGATTGACAAATTCCTGGAGACACGGGATGTACAAAAATTGAACCAAGAGGACATAGAAAACTTAAACAGATTAATATCAAGTAATGAACTGAAGCAGCTACCAGACCTTAAAAGAAGAACTAACATCAATTCTCCTCAAATTACTGCATGAGATAAAAAAGGAAGAAACACTGTCAAATTCATTTTATGAAACCAGTATAACCCTGATATTAAAATCAGACAAAGGCACATCAAGGAAAAAAAAAACTTTAGGCCAGTATCTTCAAGAACAAAGATGCAAAAATTCTTTTACAAAAATTTGTTTTAAGTAGTTATACACAACAGTAGAATGCATTTTGGCACATCGTACATAAATGGAGTATAAGTGCTCATTCTTCTGGTTGTACATGTTATAGAATCACACTGATGTGTAATCATATTTGTACTTAGGGTAATAATGTCTGATTGGCAAACCACATATAAAACACATTGAGTGATAGTGCACCATGATCAAGTGGGTTTCATCCCAGGGATACAAGACTGATTCAACATATACAAATCAATAAACGTGATTCAACACAAAAATAAATTTAAGGACAAGAATCACATGATTATCTCAATTGATACAGAAAAAGCATTTGACAAAGTACATCCCTCATTCATGTTTAAAACACTAGAGAAACTAAAGATAGAAACAAATATTAGGAAATATAAAAACAGATTTAATTCCTTGCATCCTGTCAGATCATAATGGAATGAATCAGAAAACAAGATAAAAAACAGAACCCACCCTAAAACCTAGGATTTAAATAATACACTATGGAATGACGAATGAATAGCAGGAGAAATTTAACTTTACAAAGACTATATATGACAAACAGAAGGCTAATATCATACCAAATGGAGAAAAACTGAAAGCTTTTACTCAAAAAACAAGAAGCAGACAAGGGATATGCACTCTCACCTCTCTTATTCAATATAGTCCTTAAAACTCTAGCCAGAACAATCAGGCAAATTAAAGAAAATTAAAGGGATACAAATAGGAAAAGAAAGGATCAAATTATCTGTTTGCTGATATTTAAAAGTCCCCCCAAAAATGCACCAGAAGACTTCTAGAGCTGATAAACACATTTAGTAACCTAACAGGTTACAAGATCAACATACACAAATCAATCATTTTCCTATATTCCAATAATGAATCTGATGAAAAAGAAATTAGGAAAACTATCTCACTCACAATAACCTTAAAAATACTTGGGAATTAACCTAACCAAGGAATGGAAGATCCTCCACAATCAAAAGTATAGAATACTGAAGAAATTAAAAACCTTAAAAGATGGAAAGATCTCCCATGTTCTTAAATAGGTAGAATTAACATTGTCAAAATGGTCATATTCTAAAAGCATTGTATGAATTCAATGCAATCCCCATCAAGATAACAATGACATTCTTCTCAGATCTAGAAAAAGAAGTTCTAAAATTCATTTGGAAAAGTAAGAGACTCAGAAGAGTCAACGGAATCCTGAGCAAGAAGAGTGAATGTTGGTGGCATCACAATACAGTACCTCAAATTATAATAGAGAGAAATAGTAACTAAAATAGCATGATACTGGCACCAAAACAGACATGAAGATCAATGGAATACAACAGAAGACAGAGATACAAACCCACCTAGATTCAGTTATCTGATATTAGTTTTAACAAATGGTGCTGGGAAAACTGGATATCCACATTTAAAAGAGCAAAACTAGATCCCTGTATCTCATCTTGTACAAAAGTCAACTCATAGTGGATCAAAGACTTAGGAATTAGACCAGAAACTCTACAACTGAGAGAAGAAAATGTAGGTTCAACCCTCCAACATTTACATCCTTACCAAGACTCCTAAAGTGCAAGAAATAAAACCAAAATCAATAAGTGGGATGGCATAAAATTAAAAAGCTTCTGCACAGCAAAGGAAAAAAAGAAGCAATGAAGAGACAGCCTACAGAATGAAAGAAGATCCTTTGCTACCTCCTCACCAGATAGGAAATTAATATTCAGAATATATAAAGAACTCAACAAACAATAAAAAAATCAAGTAATCTAATAAATGGGCAGAAAAACTAAAAAGACACTTCTCAAAAGAATACAAATGGACAACAAACATGAAAAAATGTTCAATATCTCTAGCAATTAGAGAAATGCAAATCAGAATCACATTAAGATTTCATCTCATACCTGTCAAAATCTCAATTATGAATAATAATAATAATAAGCATTGATGAGAACATGGAGAAAAAGTTATACTCATACACTGTTAGTGGGACTGCAAATTAGTGCAACAACTCTGGAAAACAGTATGGAGATTCCTCAAAAAACAATAATGGAACCATCATACAACCCAGCTATCTCACTGCTTGGAATAAAATATATAAAATCAGCATACTACAGTGATGCAGTCATATCAATGTTTATAACAGCACAATTCACACTAGCCAGACTGTGGAACCAACCTAGGTGCCCCTCAAGAGATGAATGGATAAAGCAAATGTGGTATGTATACATAATGGAATATTACTCAGTCATAAACAAAAATTAAATTATGGCACTTGCTGGTAAATGGATGGAACTGGAGACTATTGTGCTAAGTGAAATAAGGCAGACTCAGAAATTCAAAGGTTGAATCTCTGATATGTAGAATCTATCCAAAATAAGGGGGTAGGAGGAAAGGCAGGGAAGGGGTATTCCATCAAACTAGAAGCAAAATCAGTGAAGTAGAGGAAGGGCAATGAGGGGGAAGGAGAAGAGACTAGATAAGGGAAGAATTGTGGAATGAATCTGACCTAAAGTTCCTAAGTACAGCTATAAGTATACTACAATGAATTTCACCATTATGTATATCCGCAAGGCACTGATAAAAAAAAGTTATAAGTAAATAGGAGAAAGATTACTAAAGGGAAGGTAATGGTGGGAGGGGTGGAGGAGGGAAAGGGGAAGTATTGGAGACTGACTTGGAGCAAATTGTATTCTATGTTTTTATAATTATGTCAAAATGAATCCTAATGTTATACATAACTAAAAAGAACCAATAAAAAGTTATGAAAAATGGTTAGTTGTAAAACTGGAGTTATAATTGTTTTCTAAAGAATGGTTTAACTTCATAAATATACTCAAACCAAATTTTAATTTGAAAGAAATATATTTAGTTGTTCATAATTTAAAAGAGCACAAGTGACAGAAAAATAATTCAATATACTTATGTATTATATATTTTTCAAAGTTTGGATATTTGAAAAACACTAGAGAAGATGAACCACTCATGAGGAATATTTATGATTTTGGTCTATGGATCTAAAAAAAGAACAACACAGAAAATTAAAATATTCTTAAACTACAGTCACTCCACACAGTGGAGAAAAGTAAATATTCATATAAATTATTATATAGATCATAGTTTTCTAGGGTATAAGCAACTGTAACCAATTAATTTTATGTAATTTTTCTCTTTTTTAATATAAATTTTCACATTTCCAAACAAAATAATGTTTAACAATGATAAAAACCAGTTTTAAAATAATATTAATTGGTTTTGGATCAGTTATTGGACATTGACAGACAAAAGTTACATACAGTTATATGCTCAAGTAAGACAGCCTTGACTTGCCATTGTTACAAGCAAAGTGTTAACGTTATATACAAATGTAAAGAGTGAGGGCAAACAAAAGAAGTGATGAAGAAATATATTTTCATAGGAAAAGTGCTATGGGTCAAAATTCACATTTAAAAATAAATACCTTTAAAACTATTAAATATTATAGTACTTAAAATTGAATCAATCCTTCATCAAAATATCAAAAAATAAATACCTATAAAACTATTAAATATTATAGTACTTAAAATTCAATCAATCCTTCTTCCAACTATCAAATTTAATAATACAAGCCAAGAAGGCCAATGGTCTGTTTTTAAAAAAGATCAGAAGAAATAGCCTCATGTTTTTAATGTTACCTCACTCCACTCACTAGCAGCCCAAATGGGACAGAAAAATTCATTGCAGTTCTCCTAGAATCATTCCAGGAAGCTCTTGATTTCATAATTTATAAAGAAAGGAAATTAAAGTGAAAGACACACAGTAAAAGAAAACAAAAAGATAAGATTGAGAATACTATTGTACCAATTTCCATGGTCCCCAATGCCATGATACATCATCAGGGCAAGCATGCTATGAAATTGTATCACACTAGGTGGTTTGTTTAGGATTTCACAGTTGTGCTCTGGTGAGAGTTGGCCATTGGAAAACTGACATATTACAAATCTTGATTTTATTCCTCCTGCACATAATTGTGTAAACAAAAATAAGAAGAGGAAATATCAAATCTATGTGACTTTCAAGAGACTATTATATTGCTTAATTCATTGTTTAAATTAATTAGTAATGCTAGAACTTCAAGCTTATTATTTCTAATTGTCAACATTTATCCCTGAATAAAAATGTTTTAATATCATGGTCATTAGAAAAACTGACAATTTTTGAAACTTAGTAGGAAAATATTTCAGTAAGGCATTAAGTCTATAATAATACTATTTGTTAAGCCAGAAATAAAACTGATTTACCTAAGTAAAGAAGATCAATTAAATAATGTATGGATTTTAATCAATGAATTATTATGTAGCCATGAGAGCTAATAAGACAGGTCAAATTTTATACACAAGGATAGATACTCAATACATTTTATATGAAAACCATAGACAGCAAAGCAGCATGTATAATATAAATCTGTTTCTGTAACCTACACAGAGCAAAAATCTAGCAGGAAATATACCAAAATGATAAAGGTTCTTATTTGTTTATATTTCTCCTATGATTTCAATTTGAAAATGTACATACCTGCATTCAGAAATAATAAAGTTAGTTGAATTGTAGAAAATACTAAAGTGTATATTACAATTTACTTGATATTTATTAGCACTTGGCCAAAAGTATGCCTGTAAACAATGATTTCCGATGAATTTCCTATGAAGAAAATTATGTAATAAAAATAATTAAGCAAAAATATTTGACTAATGAAATCAGCTGATTTATTATTTCATCCATAATCAACATACATCATCATTGCTTCCTATTCTTCCCCACCAAAGATATGGTTGGGATAAATATTCAAAGTGACCATTTTAGAAATTATCTTTACATTTAAACAGTGCCTAAGAGTGCCAGAGCATGATGAAAAGTCTTAATGATTGACAACTATCTAACCTAAAGGAGAAGATTCATCAAATGAATGACTAAACGATAGGAATAAAATATGGTCTTCATATCAAACTTGCTTTCTGTGTTTATATCAATCCAATTTTCTAAGAAATTTGAATAATAATGTAATAATAATTTGAATAATAATGTAATTTTAGAAAGACAGTAGTAATTTGCAGACATACTGGGTGGCATAGCAGGTATTATTCATAATCTGGACTACATGCTTTCTATCATGAGTTGAGTGACTTACACCACGAGAGAACACCTATTAAAAAAGAATAGGGTTTTGATCTCTCAATTAAGAAAAGAAACCTCTTCCAAAATACAGTGAAGTAAAATTATCCACCAGTACATGATAGTGAAGTAAGATTAGTTCAATGTCATGAAAGCACTTTAGGTCTTCAGAGATGTAAACCTCTCCACAAATTTAGGGAATATTATGACTTACTTCTCCCCAGCTTCCATAGTTCCAGTGTGGACAAGGCCCCGAATCACAGTGCTTTGACTCCGGGGGTTTTGAGGGTGCATCACAGTAACTTGCACTCTGTCCATTTTCATCCTGGCAGACCACAACCCTACGCTGAAGACCTCCAACACAGCTGTGAGAACACTGGCCAGGATAAAGCACAGGAACACACACGAACTGCGGATTCCACAGTGTGAATTCACATGGTGAAAAAAAAGAAATCACTCCCTGACTCAACCCTAAGCAAACTGAAGCATGAAAATCTGACAAAACACTTAAGTTTTACTGAGGGCATCATTAAAATTTGTTGATAAAAAGTAAGTCTTTCAAGAATGCATTAGGAAGTAATCTTTTACCCTCATCCTAAATGTTAAGTAAAAAGGAATTAAAGTTTTAAGATCAACTGGGAAGATATAAAAAACAAAACACAGTGTGAAGTTACCTAATTTTACCTTAGTATTTTTCTTTAATTTGTATCATTATTCTCATGTAAAATATGAACTTTGGTAGTTTACTCAATTTTACCTATTCCATTTCTATCACAATAATTTTTGTTTTTTTATAAACATTTGTAGTCTTACTTCTTAAAGAATTTTCTCTTGTTTTTATCACAATGTACCCTAATCAGATTGTTTTTAAGTACATTCCTTTGTAATCAAATATCACATTATTCTGCAAATTCAGTAAGAACTCTAGGGAGTTGTAGTCTACATCAAAAATGCTTAATTCATTTAAGACTTAAACTATCCATCTTCAGTTAAATTTAGCATTAAAAGTATTTGATGTCATTATATACAGATCTGCTAAAGGAAATATAAAAAATGACAAATATAACAAAACGATAGAATTAATATAACTCAATAAAGAACAGCTTACTGATCCCCATGATCCTGTTCTCCATTTGTTTCCTCTGAAGGACAGATGGACCCCCTGATTTTGATTATCTTTGATTTGTGAGTTAATGGGAAATGCCTGCCTGGGAACTGGCTTGGTTGCTCAGAAGAACCAGGAAAGTGGCTGTACCTGGGTGGGCAGGTGGCAGGTTATATTCTTGTTCTACCAAAGGGCGAACTTCAGGGCACAGTAATTCTCATCAATTGGCTGCTGGTGGTTGATGCATAAAACTTGTTGAGTTGCTTTTCCATGGCCAGAGGATGGTGAACACTGACCAGAAATTTAGCCAATATTTACAATGTAATATACTACACTGATATTATATAAAATACCATATATTATATTTAAACATTTCACTTCCTATTTTCTCATAAGGATACTTACAGGTGACCAATTCCCTGCTTGCCATTCTCCACAAGGGCTAAAGCAAACATAGATATTTCAGCAGGTCTGGACAATTGTGCACAATGTGATTCACCTGCTCTTCCATCATGAGCATTAGGACAGCATACAGAGCAGACGTGATTAACTCTTCCACAAGGCACGGAGCACTTAAAAAATAAAATAACATCAAAAGGTTAGATAGTACCTCTCCCAATTCCCTTAACCATAGATGTTGCTCACATTCATAAAACATCAAGTTTCCTGAGAAAACATAAATTAGGAATAATATCACCTGGCTTCATTTCTCAGTCAAATACAGATGGGGCAGAAAATATCCCAGTTTAGATCACAAATTTCACAAACAGATATAAAAATATGAATGAATATAATGTTTTGAAATAATGCTTAGTTATATGACAAAATTGAAGGTACTGCATAAGAGAATCTTAATATATCATTAACATCAATCTTAAAAGACTTAACGAATATTTAAGACTAAAGCAAATTATATATTCTAAATACATTAAAGCTTTTAGTTCAGAAAAGCAACATGAAAATGTCCGTAGTTTAAGTAAAAGTTGATAAATGCCTGATGTCACATCGGTATCTTATAACAACCTAGGACATAATTATCATTATCCTCATTTTGTAGATTAGAAAATGTACAAAAGGTTCAAATTTCCTGCACATAAACACAGGCTGTGGAAAGGCAGATTTAGCAATGAAGTGACCTAATTCTAAGCCCTATAGTTGGTCCATCCCATCAAAATACTTGTGAATGAATACATACATTAACTTAAGCAAATATGTCCCAAACATTCTGCTGATATCTAAAGGCCCCCATAAGAAATACTGCATCTCTTCAATAAATTCACTTACTGGAGTCCAAGAACCATGTCTCCACTGTGCTGCTTTTCCCATGGGAACAGCTGGTAAGGAAGTAGCACCAATATTGGGGATAATTGGGCAGGGAGTAACTATACAGTCCTATTCAAAAGAAAAACCAATCTCAAAGAACATCATTTAATTAATCAACCACATTTTAATTAAATCTGATATTTCTTTGCCTCTGTCACATATCTTCTTCAAGAATAGCTGCACACCAATTTACAAAGTGATGATGTAAAGAATTTTATTTTCAAATGTTCAAAGTACTGTCAAGTGCTAGCAGTGGATAATAAGACTGAATATCAATGTCTGGATCATTGCATCTGATAATTGAAAAGGGAAAGAGCCAAGTACTTCAAAAATACCACTAGGCTGAAATATTCTGAAGGAATACAGAACTCCACCTTAAAAAAGCACAACATACTTTAAGATTCCATAATATTCATAATAATAGATGTTGTCATACATGCACAGTTCAAAGAATAGGAATACACAAGTTAAATAAATGATCCAATGGCAGATAAAGGGTAAACTATTTCATGATTAAGCTATAAGACTGGCAAAACCAAGAATGATAAATTCTATCTCATGCACATATTTTTAAGGCATAGAGGTTTAAGTGGGAAAAGTACATATAAAATAATTTGAACACATTAGTGATCCCCTTGTTAAATAATAGGTATTTTTGTTTATAATCCACAAAGAGGTTTCCTTTACCTGCCTATCACCTGGGCAACGGCCCCTTGACATTCTCTGTCATCTAATACTGCACTAACGAGCTCGTTGACACCTTTAACAGCACTTATCTGATACCCAAGTCCACAGGTAGCTGTGCACTGAAAGATAAAAAGATATCAAAAAACATTGCTTTTAAAAAATTACATAAACTTCAATTTCTTAACAAATATATAGGTAATAATATGCTTTCAGTACATCTTTTGTACAACCCTTTATGCCACATTCAAAAATCTAAAATTAATAAATTCAATCAACATGCCTACTTAAATATATTATGTAGACATTACTAAATACTGAAGTCAATGAAATGTATATTATTAATATAGCTTTAAAAATTATCATGTAAAATTATCAGTAAATGCCTGATATTTTGGAGGCAAAGTCAATACAATTATAGAAACAATATACTTTCAAATTCCACCTGGTGATATCTCACTTAATACATTAAGTACATTTCAAAGAGACAAAGAGGGAGAGGTGAAAAGGCTTCCATCAGCTCTGGCAATCTTCACAGGACAATACGCTACCCACACTCATCTGTCTGATCACTGCTCATCTTGCAGATTTCCAGCTGCCTGGTCGGCAGAACTTCTAAACAATGCCTATTCTAAATATAGTAAAGATACCAATGTAAACACAGAACATGAAAATATTTATAGTTTGATCAAATATGATAAAACATGAGATTTACAGTCTTTGGGTAACTAAAATGAATCCAATAGCAAAGCTAAAATAGTTACCACAGCAGTAATGGCAAAACTTTAAATATACTCACAGACCTCCATGATCCTACTTTCCAAGCAGCACGTGCATGAAGCTCACATGGTCTTAGAGATTCAGGTTTGGTACTTGGATTACAGAAGCCATCACTCAAGTGATCTTCATTCAGTTGACAACAAACTTGCCGCTGCTTTGATCCTTTTCCATATGTAACAAGACACTGTAAGAAGTCAACAGGGTGCATTACAAAATAATGCAATGATCAATTTGCATGATAAATTACAGTTGTAAGACCATTCCTAAGTGTATTAAAACCCCAATCCTTTACAGACAGTTACTGGGCAAAACTGCCAACCCTAACTGCTGTGGCCCAAGTGTCACTGAAATGTCCACTGGTACTAGGAAAAAAGACACAAAACTAACCTTAGAAGAAGGTTATATTCCAGGTTACTGCACTTATAAAAATAATTATAAACATTAGCAAATGTTATTGCTAACTTGATAACTGTAAATACATTAAGGATAGCCATTTTGAAAACTTTTACTGCCTTTATAAAAAATTATTTTTTTAAATGATAAAGTTAAATATGTGTGAATTTTATAAAGTCTTTGATGCAGTTTCCTAACACAATGTTATAACAGTTCTAAGCCTCATGTTTTTAATGTTACCTCACTCCACTCACTAGCAGCTCAAATGGGACAGGAAAATTCACTGCAGTTCTCTAGAATCATTCCAGGAAGGTCTTGACATTCTCTGTCAGCAAGGTGGTGGCCAAAGTTGTTTACAAAATAAGATTCTCTAGACCTTTACCCTCCTCTACAACTGCTGGAACACTGATTTTAAAAAAATAAATAAAAGACAATAAAAAGATCAGTGGTGTCACAGATTGCAGGGGAGGGAGGCAGGATGAGAAGGTGAGCACAGGGGATTCTCAGGGCAGGGAAACTTCTCTGGGTGATAACATCACCATAAACATATACAGCACAAAGAGTGAATCCTAATATAAACTATAGACTTTAGTTGATAATAATGCATAAAAATTGGCTCATCAATTACACATATGTGCCAAACTAATGCAAGATGATAACAGAGGGAGTGGGCAAGGGATGGGCATGGGGAAACATAGAGGAAAGGAAGAAGGCAGAATATTCAGCATTTATGTACTTTCCGTTCAAAGTTTTTCAGTAAACCTAAAGATGTTTTAAAAAGTAAAGTCCATCAATTTTTTAAAAATGACATGATACAGATAACAAGTTAGAGTACAGCCCTAAACAAATTAGCAACAAAGTATGATATGGACAGTCAATAAACTTTTCTTCTAAGCCACTGAGATTTGAAAGCTGGTTGTGTGCAGCATAACAGCAAAAGTAAACTCAGAGGAATGGTTATAAGTAGTCGGAATAGTCTAAATTTACATTTTCTGCAATGAAGAGACAGTAAAGTGTTTAAGTAGTCTGTGATATGACCAACTTTCTGTTTATAAAGCTCAACTATGTACTATCAGTTGACTATCTCTGATCTTTCTTAAGGACCCTTTAAAAATAAAAATTTTTTGAAAAGGCATATGTCTAAAAGAACAGGGATAAAAGGAAATACAGTAAGCAAGAGAAAGAATTTTATAATATAAAAAGCAGATTGGAATATGTATTTTTAAATTTTTTTGTACTTGTAGATGAACAGAATGCCTTTATTTTATTTGTTTATTTTTATGTGGTGCTAAGGATAGAACCCAGTGCTCCACATGTGCTAGGCAAGTGCTTTGCCACTGAACCCCAGCCCCAGCCCCAGTCCTGGAATAGACTTTTGACAGTCAAGGAAGATGAACCCTAAACCTGTGAAGGTGGAGAGTGAATTAGAAAACAAAATTCATGCCACAAAATCCAAGAGAAGTTCAGGAATCAAAAGACACCAGGTTTGTCTGAAGAGGTGAATGTTGTGAGAGGTAGATCTAAAAAATGGAGACTTGATTGAAAGGTATATGAAGAGCAGTTAAGTCAACAACCCTTCTAGCCAACAGCAGCAGAAAGTAAGCCACCTGAGTCACTTGGCATTTCTAGTGGTCACATTAAAAAATAGTAACAGGTGATATTAATTTCAATAGCATTTGTATTTAACCCAATTATCTGGAATAGTACCATGTTAATATGGGACCAATGTAAAAATTATCCATAATATGTTTGCATTCTTTTTTTCATATTAAGTTTCCAAAACCAGTGACTATATCACACAGCACATGCACTAGCCACAGATGAACAGCACAGCTCTAGGAGAGGAGAACTTGAAGGAATGGGACATAATGCAGAGAAGCGATAGCACAGCAGACTGAAATGGGGTGATGAAGTGAGTCTCCATAACGAAAGAACAGATTCCAGCCTGACTTGCCACCTGCTGTGACCCAAAGATGACGTCTGTTGTTTCCCCCCATCACGACTGTCAGAAGATGAGGGAATTCCTCTCTTGGGGGACCATATAACCAAGAAAAAGGATCAACTGACAAGGAAATTTGGTTCTTCACCCCATTGACAAACAAAAGGGCCACTCAACAATCCAGCTACCCTAAAACGAAGCCTCTGGTTGACTCGTCTGCCTCACACAGAACTTCCCATCAGTATCTTAGTCTTTCCTGAATATGAATAATCAACAAGTGATCATTGGAAATTCTGAAAAGCCACTGACAAAAGAGGATAAAAGAAATAAAAACAAAATAGGACTAGGATAAACTAGTATATCAGAGCAGACGAAAACTCAAGACTACACTTACATTCAGAGGCCTAAAAGAAGATATTATACCCATGAAATAAAAGCAAGACATTATGAGAAGAAACATGAAAACAGTGAAATGGAGAGAATAAATGAGAAATTAAGTGCTCAGTTTAAGAGGTTGAATACTCAAACAATAAAACTTCAGAAACATAAGAGAAAAATGAATGAGAGGAAATTATCAAAAACATTAATGGGGCTGGGGATATGGCTCAGTTGGTAGAGTACTTGCCTCCCAAGTACAAGGCCCTGCATTCAATATCCAGAACTGCAAAAAATAAATAAATGAAAATAAAAATAAAAATAAAACAAATAAAAAATTAATGAATGCAACTAAATTTCTCAAGACAAAGAATCAGTGTTTCCAAGTTGAAATGACAACCTAATTCCTTAGGAAAATAAAGAAAAATAAAATGAAATGAAACATCAGCATCAAGGTATTAGCATGAAGAGATCCACAAAACTTCCAGAACAGAAAATGCCACATACAAGCACAGGAAATTGAAAAATAAGCTCAGGAAACAGTCATAAAACAAGACTTTCCAAATTCTCAAGGGAAATCACGTATTTTAGAATTTGTATGAAAGTATTTGGCAAGAATGAGAAAGGAATGAAACAACTTTCAGGGATGGAAACCTCTAAGATTACCTTTCCTTCTCAGTAAATTACTAAGAAGCATGTCCACCTAATGAGGGAAGGAAACCAGAAAGAAGAACTCATAGAACAGAAAACAAGGAATCCAACCTAAGAGAAAGTTGAAGGGAATTGCCAGGATAATAAATGAGGGACATCTGGAGGTGATGGTCACATAACAAGCCTAAAAATCAACACAAACAAATCAGTGCAAGAGAAATGAGGATCATGGACAAAGATGAAAAAATGAAAGAAAATTAAAGCTATCAAACAGGCTTGTAATACTAAGAAAATGTACAGTACTGACAAAAATCTTGAGGACTGATAACTTTCAATATGCAGAAAAACAAACAAGAAAACAAAACTAAGGAAATGCATCTTGAGAGAAACCAAAAGGTACAAAAAGGAATATACTCACAGCGTACTGTGTGGGAAAAGAATTACTAGTTCTTTTCTCTTGCACGTGATTCTTTAAGGGGACTCTCCTGGTTTGGACACCCCCACCACTTCTCACTATATATTTCACAAACTCTAAGAATCATATTATTATGTATTTGGTGTGTACACTGCACTTAAGAATTTGCCTTCATTCACCTGTTGCTTGGCTTTGTCCCCCTAGGTCCCCATGCTCCCCAAATTCCAATACTCTTCAATAAAGTACACCCAGGGCCTTTCCACCAAGTTAGTTCTTCCTTCTGCATTACCAAAGACCCTGGTTCTACTTTAGCATTTATTCTAGCCGAACTGGTAGTCATCCACTACCACACCCTTCTCGGAGACACTGCCCAAGCAGTTTCAGGAATGCCTGTTCCCATGCAATAATCACTCTGTGCATCACTGTCCCAAAGCAACAGGCCCGCAGGTGGGCCTCTTCCTGAATGAAGCAGCACAGTTCCTGTGGAACCTGCTCACATCAGTTAACTAGATTGTCCCTCACATTCTTATCATCTGTGGCCACTGCCTCTGGTCACCTGCTTCCTCCTATAGGATCATCTCCATACTGCTCTAGGCTTCCTTTCCTCTGACCACTGTTTTCCCCTATTCTTAAGCTTTCTCTCTATTCTCCATGAAAACGACTTCTCCATTCCATACATCTTCTCTATACCTCAGCTTCAGTCTACTCATACCTTCTTTCTCTGATCATCTCTAATACACACAGAGATAAGGTATTGCATTTACCATTTTATTACTATTATACTACTATTTAACATTATGATTTCTTCTCATGCTTCTGTTGCATCCACTAGACTTTAAAACCTGAATGCAGAACTGGGGTCTCATTAATGACCTAAAACAAAGCAACCCCTCAATAAATGTCCTTCATTAAACATGTATTGCACAACTAAGCATCCATAATTACACACTACACAAAGACTCTAGTCTTCCCATTTGCTGTCCCAACTATAAATTTCTCTTCCATTTCTTCTATGCTCCTTTCAGTCATTCAAGCCACCAGTACATAACCAGGGAAGGGAAATGAAAGAATGACAGAATGTTTGAAATCTCAACACAAAAAGAGGGAGACAGGTTGCTAAGAAAAAGTATGTGGAGGAGAGTGGATGAGAAGGTAGGTATTTCACTAGGAAGAGGGATGTAAGTAAGTTAGAGAAAATGTCTGCAACTGCAAAAAAAATAAGTAAGAGAAAGAGAGAGAGAAAGAGAATAAGAATGTGAAAATGTACCAGGAACAGTTGAAAAGGGTAGTTTTAAGTGGGGGCTGTTAAGTAAGAAACACAAAGAGAGGGAAAAGTAAGGACAAAATATAACTACACTTTTGTCTTTGTGTCATATGGAAAGGAGGAGGATTCCATAGCAGCCTGACTCAAAGGGACTAAATGATAACAGCACACAGTTTTTAAACCACCATCTCTTTAAAACTGGGGTACCTTGACACATTTTGGTACAGTCTTGTCATGGTCCATGTGCTCCCATGTGAACAGGTCACTTCTATCCTCCACAGGGACGTGGAAGGAATATCGTACATCAGGGTTGTATAAATTACCCACACATAGCACCTCAATAAAGATACAAAGGAACATACAATCAATTTATAAATCATACATGCTTCAAACATAATTTCTACGTTTAATAATGAATGCTAAGTACTTAACTACTGTAGTTCACTAACATGATTAAAGCAAACTCTTACTGACCACCAAAGAGTTACCTGTAAAACAAGTTCTTCTTCCAGTCGATCAGTACTGTTAATTCTTTCAATTGAGTTGTTTGATCCACTGTATTCAAAAAGAGCTCCTTGTATGTTTATTTCTTTTTTTAACATACTCACAACAAAACTTCCATTTAAAAGAAAATTCCCTTGGGCATCAGATAGGGTTGTAAAAGAACAAATGTATTGCTCACCAAACCATAAAGAAAGTCAGCAGTACAGAAAAAGCTTTTTTAACTGTTTAAATTAAATTCCTGTATTGAATTTAAAGAATAAAATTTTAAATTGGTATTAAGAATAATATTAAAGAAATAAACCTTACTTTGCTACAGTGTGGTATCAATTCTATAAGTAGGGGAACTTCAGCACATCAACCAAAGATATTAGAATAAATTCACCCTACACTTTTCTATCTGAAAGGGATACAAAGTCTCAGGAGCAACCTACACAAAGTGGCCAGGCACAAAGAAATCATGCCCCTACCAGACACATCAGCTAAACCAATCTTGGTCATCAACAGAAGGAAACAAAGAGCAGACTGTGGCAAGACTCCATTTATACTTGTCTTGGAAAAAATATACAAGGCTTAAAAACTAGGGTCAGTATTCTAAAAGGCTATGCAATGACTACACCACTCTCTATGCACCTGTCTCGATCTTTTTGTAGAGGCACTCTATCCCTGTTGAAATATATGTGAATATCAGCTTTTCAGAATAATACTCCTATCTCCTTCTCTATTCATGCCTTTTCTTGTTCTCTCTTTCCCATTGATAGGTAATAAGATAAGCCTATCAAATACATACATGCAAAAGAACAGTATAGTATATATTCTTAATTTTGTTGCTTTTTAAATATAAAATTGAATGGTGTGCCACAATAGTGTGGTAGTAAAAAGACAAAAGAATTTAGTATTCAAACAGTGGGTTAAGTTCAAATTGTCTCAATTAGTTGCTCTGTGATGTTAGACAAACTTCTAGCTCTGTTTCCTACATTGCATAATAAGTCAATACAAATTTCTGCCTTAACAGGCCCTTCATCAGGATCAAATTTGGAAAATGTTTACAAAGTGTGTAAAGGTTAAAATCTATGCTATTTATTTTTAATTTTCAAGAGAATATATAATATTTAAAACTTTACAATAATAAACTCTGTAATAATCAAGTGCTTCTCTTCTTGTTTTACTAGTATTATACTTCTCAGTGAAACAATAACCTTTTGGGGAAAAATGTGTTTGACATCCAGGGAACTGCACCAAAAGCACAAAGGTGACTTACTTCATAATAAATGCTAAACTTCATAATAAATGCAATACCCCTCTGAAAAAGCAATCTTGAAGGGATCATTGCAAAATCAGTTACATGTCTCTGTGTATATGTGAACTAGTTTAACTGCCTTTATATATTATACTGAGTTCAGTGAAGAACAAATAACATTCTGAATTTATTCTCTGAAACAGAAATTCCTCTGTGTAGGAATCTGCACTTGATCAAATGTAGACAGGCCTATTTAAAGAAACATCTGTTACATTAACTCTAAGGGAAACAAGGCTTTGTAAAAAAATTCTACATATTTTGTTACTTTTAATTACAAAATTTCATAAACATTTTAAAAATCCCTTCTAGTGAATTATGTTTGTTTTTCTCACTTCAAATTAAACTTTAACATTTACACTTGTAGTTCTCTTAGAAATGATGATACTTTATAGATGAACATTTCTAATTTTTTAACCTTGGGCAGAACCTGTGGTCCATTCCCAGGAAGATACAGATATGTACACTTGGAACCTTAGAGAGACCTACTGGATTATTTATCTACATATACTGTAGTATTTTTCTGTGTCTATGCACACAGGTTAATATTTTTTAGCAGAAGAAAAGAATTTCAAATAAATATAAAAGGATAATATATCAAAATATTTATATTTTATTCTCTGGGAAAATTAATCATTTGCATTTATTAAGATGAAATTCAGAAAACACAGAATTAATCACTTTAAATGAACACTTCAATAGCATTTAATACATTCATAATGTGCAACCACCACCTTAATCTAGTTATAAAACTTTTCTATCACCCCAAAAAGATTCCCTGTATCCATTATGCAGTTGATCCCTTTACATCTGACTTTGGTAATGCCAAATATAATTCCTGAAATAAGCTATTCATAACAGATTCACATTCCCTGTTATAAGTATTAATTATCTGGGCCAATATTTCATATTTTATTAATATGAAGTAGATAATTCCTCAATATCAGCTGAACATCACCACCTATTCCAGCATGGTAAATTGTTGGTAAGTCAACTTTTAAGATGTTTCTCAGATGGAAAAGTTTTGTAAAATATTCTTTTCATGTTGTGTCTAAGCAAAATTATCAAAATTTTAAAGTTAATTTCCAAATATAAATGCCAAAAGTTGCATAATTATTATTAGCTAAAAGGAGGAGAATTGTATTCTAAATACACAGGTAACTTTAAGTGAACATATATTCGATTATCTAAAATATCCTTATGAAGAAAAAAATGGAAAAAAAATTTCAGAATTTCATTTAGTGTTTCTTTCAAAAAGGATGTATTTTGTGTAGCTTAAGAAGAACATATGTACAGAATCAGAGGACCTAAGCTCAGTAGGAACTGAAACTGTTTGCTCCAGGTATTTGTGTTGCCTTCCGGGAATTCACACCAACCTCAGACCTCCATGAAATCTCACACAAACCACATATTGGCTGCTGCTTACCAAAAACATTTACCAAGGTGATTGTCATTTTCTGGTTTTCCAGAATAGCTGTGCTGAAGAATTTCAATGTTTGTTGCTCCTGTGGGAATCTTTACAACAACATTGTAACCTACAATATAAAGGTATACATGTTCAATTTCACAAGAGCAGGTGTCCTAGAGGATATTACTGCTAAATGAATGATACAGTCAGTTCTAATTTCATTTTACCTTTAAAAAATGAAACTGGTTATTCCTTTGAAACCAATACCTTAATAAGTTACTAAGGACTGGAAAAAAGCAGCTGTGGTCTAGAAGCACATAGAGTTTCAGAATCTTAATGTGTAACTCTTCCTAATTTTTTACTTTTAAAGTTCTGTTTTTGCTTCCTTTTATTATCATCGTTATTATTTTCAGTAGTTAGGACTGAACACAGGGACTCTCTAAATTACATCCTGAGCCCTTTTTATTCTTTATTTTGAGACGGTTTCTAAGTTGCTGAGACTGACCTGAAATCTTCTTGCCTCAATCTCCCCTGTCACTGGAATTACAAGTATGCACCTCCACATCCAGCATACAATTCTTAACATAGAATAAAATGAAATTAGTATGTTAGCACATTAAGTGCTTAATTAGCATATTCAAGTTTGACTAATGCATTTAGATTTTCTAAATCTAAATTTAGTTTGACTAAATTTTTAAGTTTGACTAATGCATTTAGATTTTCTATTGGGAAAAATATGAACTTTCAAGTGCTATTCACAAATCCAGGAGATATAAATATAATTGGTCTTTGCATGTGATAATGTGAACAGATAATAAGCAGTAAATTCCATTGCTGAGAAATAATAATACTAATAAAGTAAACCTCAAGCTATTTCTTAAGCTTTTTGTTTGTAGTATAACCTGGAATCCCTATATTTATTTACCCCCAACAATCTGGAATCCTTTTATCTAACCTCCCTCAATTTTACATTGCTCTTAAAAGTCTATTAATAAACTAGCTAGAAGAAAAATTAAAAGTTTACTGGTATTAAATAAAAGTAATACCTCTATTTTATGAGATCAAATTCAATAAAGAAAAAGGGGAAATACTATATTAAATATACATTAAACAAGAAACAGAAACATTCTGTTCCTGACACAGAAACATTCATATTACATAGTTATCCAAATACTCTCGGGGAAGTATATAATTGATTATGTTCTAGTTATGTTAATCTAAGTTTTTCTTGTCCTTTCTTATTAGGATTTTCCCCTACTTAATAAAAAGTGAGAGAAATGGCAATACTTCTCATGCACTAAATTTTAAAACATTGGATACACTTAATAAGTTTTATAAAAGCTTAAATTTGTGATCCTGATATATTTGCAGTGCCTTTTTCTATCTCTTTAAAGCATCCCATTTTAAATATAATGTGATAAATAGTAGGAAGAGTCTGCATACAGTATACATACATATTAGTTGTAGGTTATCAACCTTAAAGAATAATTTCAACTCACCTTCTCTTCACTATAAAATATTCCTGTCTACTACTTTCACTCTAGCTGCTAGAGTTGTTCAAGAAAGCTAGCTTGACACATTGCAAAGGCAACAAGATAAAGGTGACCACCATGGAGCAGAAATGTGGCCAATGCCATTTAAGGTACTGAAAATGACTTCAACACTTTTCTCCATTTACAAATAAATTAATTCACAATACAGTTTTTGCAAGGTTAACTATTTAATCCTAATTTGAAATATGTTTTTTTCCTCAAAAAAATATACTTTTCAACAGACTGTGATAAGTATGAGTCATTGATTATAGAAGGAGATCAAATGTGTGTGGCTTTCATGAAACAATGAATTAAAAAAACTAGAAAAATAGTATGTCAAATCATCTAATAAGTACCACCAGCCTGGAAGAGTATGAAGTGTTCTACACTTATTTATAGGTAAAAATATAATCTTTGAGTTTTAAGTTACACCTCTTTAATTGAGGTAACTCATAATAACCTAACACATGTTCAAACATATATGAACACAATATGATGCTGAAAAACATAGCTATAAATAACACACTTGTACTGTGCAAGGAAAGTCCTAATGGTCTGCTTTTATTTCATATAAAAGAAAAAAAAATGTTTGTCCAGAAAATTTTAGACTGGAAAATATCTGAGATATTCTCACAGCCATTTTGAGTAAAAATGGAATCAAGACAAAATATTATTAATATCTATAATTCAGATACTGCTTGAGAAATCAAATGTGATGATACTTATGATCTACTATTTAAGTTAATGGTTTTATTCTTTGTCTTCAATCAAAATTTTCAATATTAATAACAAACACAACAGCTAAGACCAGGTCAGACAAAAAAAAAAGAGTGGTTCAAATGATAATAACTTAAAGCAAGTTTCCTGAAAAAAATATCATAAGTATATGCATTTTAGATTACAGTAACATTCAATCTCTAGGAATTTATTTACACATCTTGGTCAAATAACACTGAAATTACTCTTATTCTCAAATTGCACCTATTATATTTTTAATAATTAGATTTGTCTTGGGAGGGTGAATTCATTAATTTGAAAGTACATTTGGTATAAGATGTAATTTTTATATTTAGGAAGTATTTCTTTCATAATCATTTTGAACTGAGGGTATAGAGCACAGAAAGCAATAGCGAAGTGTTACTATTATACCTTCATCATGTACTCTACTATTACATTAAATAAATGGGAAAACTAGAAGCAAATACACAGCTGAACATAATGGGCCCTGCTGAAGACACCTGCCATTGTCCTGCAGGAAGAGTTATCTCCACCACACACTCCATGTTTGTCTCTCTTGACCTTGGAGTTTAACACATGATCACAGTCAGACTGCTTCAAAACACAATTAGTACAATTAAGATACTCCTTGAATGTACATAAGAAATGAGAGATAGAGGGCTAGAGAGAGAATTTTAACAAAGGTGTAAGTTAAATGTCACCACAGCAGGTCACAATCAAAGTAGCATAAGCAGTTTCTACCATTTTAGGGAGCTCACACCATCTTTATCTTGATTCTGAATAGCATAAGCAAAACAAAATCAGCAAACAGTGCTTTGTGAGTCATTATTAAATTACAGAGAATGACCTAGTAACAAATTTAATCACATTCCAATAGATAACATGATGTAAAAATTAATTTATTGGAAGTCACAAGAATGTACCAGGAAGCCACACAAGGAATATCTGGTTAGAGAAAGAGAAAAAAAAAAAACTATTGTAATTAAATCACGGTATATATATATATAAACTTCTATGTATATATATATATAAACTTCTAGTTTACTTACCAGACATAGGCCTTGAACACATGTCAGTGGTTTCGACAACCCTATCCTTCAATTGGTAGAAGTTAGTAGTTCTGACAACCTGAAAATACAGTTTACAAAGATCTTTTATGGCAACTGTAAAAATTTTAAAAAGAGTCAGTTCGGGGTGTAAAATAATAAAGCCATGTGTTCTTAGGTCTCAAAAAATTTACATCAAAGATATTATAATTACTTGCTCCCACTGTACATTGGAAGCCACCTCCAAACATGTTGAAATGTTTCCCATCAAAGTCAGAGCACTGCTTCTCTGGAAGGTCTTCTGGACAAGAATCAGTGTTACATGATCGGAATTTCATCCTGAGGCCCACCGAGTACTTTCCTCCATTTCTTGGCCTAGTCACATTCATTTCATTTTAATGCACATCAGTACAATATTATGTCATTTACTTCTATAACTGTTCCATTCTTTTCCAGGATCAAGAAAACCAATGATGTTTCAATAATATAAATTTTTAAAAGAAAATATATAAAGGGGATTTTTAAGCAATTTTCTGGCTAATAAACTATAAAAATATCCACCTTCATGTGGACACTGAAGCCTGGAAGGCAGAAATGTATCTTATTTTTGACAAGATTAATTAACAAAGAACTAATGATGAACTTTTGTTGTAAAACATCAAACAAATTTGTTCACTTTCTGGGGGGAAAAAAAGACATGTAATGAGCCAAAGACAATAAACAAGGAAGACAGAATGTTAAAAAGGAAGTATACATGCATCTCCACTGTGTATATACTTCTTGCCACTCAGTTTGAGGATTTTCATAGTATCGCTAATATGTAACCTTTAGATCTCACTTCCTGGCACAAAGAGTTATTAATGATTAGCCCCTGGGCCGCACCTTCCTGCCCTTTGGAGAAGAAAAAAAGAAGAGAAGAGAAGGTGGGGGATTCTGGGGTCTATAAAAGAGCAAGACACGCCCACTTCCATGGGCATCCAGCTCTGGGCCCCACTTCTTTCCAGAGAAGTATGCTATCTGTGTCTCTTTCTTAAATAAAACTTGCTTTCTATGCTTGCCTTGGTGTTTCTCAGGTATTTAATCTTCAACACAAGGGGACAAGGGCCCAATCCTGATCTCTAAGACTGGTATCATATGTATATAGGGAATATTTGTGGCTATCATGGCCTCTTATTCTCTGGTCTAAGTCAAGTCGTGTATTTACAGAGTAGAGAGGGCATTTACCATGGTGAGTAGAAGAAATATAAAAGGACTGTAAAAAAAGAATAATTTACAGAATAGTAAGAATAGTTGCCTAAATGACTTTGTACTCATAAAGAGTGCTCATTGAAGTTTCTATTTATAAAGATTCCTAAAACCAATTGCCTCAAACAGGAGTATCCAGAACACATATTAATAATTTACGTGGTTGGGCTGGGGTTGTAGCTCAGTGGCAGAGCACTTGCCTGGCACAAGTGAGGCAATGGGTTCAATCCTTAACACTGCATAAAAATAAACAAATAAAACAAAGGCATGCTGTCCATCTGTAACTACAAAAATCTTTTTAAAAAATTTATTTATGTGGTAAAAATTATTAAACGATGATATAAATTAAGCCTACAAACAAAGAGTATGAGCTTTAAAAATATTAAAGCAAGTCTTGCCAGGATCGGTGATGCAATACCTACAATCCCAGTGACATGGAAGGCTGAGACAGGAGGACTGCCAGTTTGAAACTAGCTTCAGCAATTTAGTAAGGCTTTCAGCAACTCAGTGGGACTCTGTCTTAAAATAAAAATTCTAAAATGGACTGAGGATATGGTTCAGGGGTAAAGCCCCAGGGTTCAAGCCCCAGTACCAAAAAGGAAAAAAATAAAACCTGGAAAATTATACTACTACTAAGGACAAAATTAAGTGATAAATATCCCCCAACTTGGGATATTTTGTCCTCTATCAATCAGCATCATATCTGACAGACACAATGAGGGAAGACTGTGAGGAAAATTCCGAATGATATGAAAAATATGAGAGATTGAGATATTATCTGAATCTTTATAAAAATAGACAAGATCATGGGGCTGTGGGTGTAGCTCAGTAGGTAGAGCATTTGCCTAACATGTACAAGGCCCAGGGCCCAGGCTCAGGACCACAAATTAGCAAAGCAAGCTAATAACTTATTGTCTATGTTTCATTATATCTCACAGATATGACAATAGGTCAAGAAACAAGTGCATCATCCTAAGGAAAAATATAAAATTTTATAGCCTGGAATTACCCTCCCAAATTGAAATAGGAGGAATCCCTCCCTCTCTACTAATATACAGAAAAATAAGAATAGTAGCCTAAATGACTTTCACAACATTTATAAGTAAACTTGAGGGAAGTATATGGAGAGTAGGTATGTATTTGATAAATACAACAGAATGTTAAAAACTAGTAACACAACAAAATGATTAGGTATCTACTTACAAGGTGTTCCTTTGCTGGCTTCTTCCATAGTTACCCTGACATAGGGCTTACTAAAGTCAACTTCAATTTCATCAGAAAAAGGAGCTGGCTGCCGTAAAGCCTTAAGTGGAGAATTAAGGAAAAGAAAGTTAAATTCAATGGTACACGTTGAAATACTAAAAAATGACAGCTTTAAAGAACAATCGGTCCAGTCACAAAGGCTCATGTCTCCATTCCAATGACTCAGGACGCCTAAGACAGGAGGATCACAAGATCCAAACCAGCCTAGGTAACTTAAAATAAAAAATAAAAAAGATACAAAGGGCTGGGGATGTAGCTTAGTGGTAAAGCACTTTGGGTTCAATCCCTAGTACTGAAAAACAATTCAGTTATTCAATATGCTGTAACAAAAACTCCTCCTAAACTTTATAACATGAAGAAGGGTCAGGATATGCTATTTCAAAGTGACAACTGAAAATTGGAACCTTTTACAAAGTGAATAAATCATGGCATGAAAAATAAACGCCTTGTTGGTGATTTCAGGGTAAAACTGAGTGATCCAATTGGAAATCTAAACAGAATCCCAACTATCTGGATCTAAAATGATGGCTCCTGCTCCTCTGCAGAAATACAGAACAGGCAACACAGGCAAACAGCTCCTGGGGGCTATATTTAGTATAATTATTCACTGTATGATGCTTTATACTTTAATTTTGTTTTAATGTTCATAACAGCCTGTAAGGCAAGTAATACTACAGTAGAATTCTCAATTTAAAGATGAGGGAAACAAAGTTCAGAAGTTTGTATGAATTGTATGCAGTTATTCAGAGGCAAAGCTGAATTAAGAATGAAAGTATAGCTGGGCATGGTGGCGTATGCCTGTAACCCCAGTGGCTCAGGACGCTAAAGCAGGACAACTGGAGGTTTGAAGTCAGCCTCAGCAACTCAGCAAGGCTGTAAGCAACTTACTGAGACCCTATCTCAAAATAAAAAGGGCTAGGAAAAGGGCTAGGGATATGGCTCAGTGGTTAAGCACCTCTGGGTTCAATCCCTAGCACCAAAAAAAAAAAAAAAACAAAAACAAGAATGCAAGTAAGTATGCTCGTTTCTCTGTACATTACTTTGAGAGTTCTTGCCAAACTTATTCCTAAGATTTTATTCCATTTGATACTACAGTGAATGGAATTACTTATTTTATTTTTAGACTGTTTCTTGCTAATATACAGAAGTATAGTTGATTTGTACCTAATTGTGTAATTGTAATTGATTTGTCTATTTCTGTGTCCTGTGATGCTGCTAACCTCAATTATTTGTTTGGTTCTCCCGCTCCAAGTCTGGTCTATTTCCAAAGGTGATAAAGTCAATTATTAGTTTTAGTATAGATTCCTTAAGATTTTCTATGAGATCATGTGGTCTGTAAATAAAGATAGTTTTACCTGCTCCTTTCCAATCTGAATGTTTTCTTTCTTTCATTTTTTCTTTTTGCAGTTCTGGGGATCAAACACAGGGCCTCACACATGCTAGACACATGCCATAGAGTCACATTTCCAGCCCTGTTTTCTTTCTTTTTATTAGCTTCCATTGCAGTTAGAATTAGTACAACACTGAGCAGAAGTGGAAAGGGCAAATATTCTTGCCTCATTCCAAGAATGGGGTGGGAAGCATGCAATATTTCAATATTAAGTATGATATTAGTTACAAGTGTTTTTATAGATGTTCTTTAGGATGAGGAACCTCCCTTCTTTGTGCAGTTTCCTGAGAGTTTTTATAATGAATGAGTGCTAGATTTTGACAATTATCTTCTCTTCACAGATTGTAGTAATCATAATTTGGATTTTCCTCTATTTATTAATTAGGGTATATTATATTAATTGACTTCAGAATAGTAAACCAATCTTGCATTTCTGAGCTAAATCCCTGTTAGTCATGGTGAAAAAACTTTCTATATGTTCCTGGACTCAATTTGCTAATATCATTAAGAATTCTTACATCTAAGTTTGTGAGAAATTTTTAACTGTAGTTTTCTTAGGATGTTTTTCTCTGACTTTGATATCTGATTTCACACAATGAGCTGAAAATTGCTCTGTTTTCTTTTATGTTTTGAAAGTATTTGTACAGGATTGGTATTATTTCTTCATTAAATGTTGAATAGAATTCACAAATGAAGCCATCTGGGCCTGGAATTCTCTTCAGGGGAAGATGTATTTGGTTTTGTTTTGCAGTTCTGGGGGCTGAATCTGGAGTCTCTAGCTCTACCACTGAACTATGCCCTTCAGTCCATGGTAGGCAATTTTTAATGACTAATTCAATGTTCTTACTTGATATCAGTCTAGTAAAATTTTCTATTTTATGTTGCCTCATTTTGGTAATTTGTCTCTTTATAGCTATTCATCGAAATTATCAAATATTTTAGTATGTAGTTGTTCATAATATTCCCTTACAATCCTTTTAACTCTATAGGACTATAGTGATATATACTTAGAATTTTAAAATTCTAAACAGATCATAACATGATTGGACTAAATTCAAAGGCTGGAAAGATATTAGCGAAAGCAGTTTATCCTCTAGAAAGAATTTAGCACACAAAAAATGATCAATATAACTTGTTTCTGAAAGTATATGCTTATTCACAAAATAATACATATTTTATGATTCCTTCTAAAAGACAATTAAAATAGGGAAAACTTGCTGGGCAGATCACACCTGTAATAGCAACTTGGGAGGCTGAGGCAGGAAGATCAGAAGTTCAAAGCCAGCCTCAGCAGAACAGCAAGGCACTTAGCAACTCAGTGAGACCGTCTCTAAATAAAATAATTTAAATGGGCTTGGGATGTGGCTCAGTGGTTCAGCACTCCTGGTTTCAATTCCCAGTACCAAAAGAAAAAAAATAAAGAAAATCAATCTTTGGTGGTAAACAAACAAATCTGGCAGAAAAGGGTACTGACCAGCAGGAGGTGTAAGAAGTCTTTTGGGAGGATATAGATTAGTGGTACAGGATGAGAAAGTTAGAAGAAAGGGTGCATGATGCTAATGGCTATGGGGGTTCTCTGTGGCATGATAAAGATGTTCTAAAATGGATGATGATGATGTTTACAAAACTTCATGCATATACCTAATTATACACTTTAAGTGCATATGTGAATTATAGTGGTATATGAATCTCAATAAGGCATATATTATATGTGAAAAAACAGAAAAATTATGCTTATAAATGATAGTGCAGGTGGATAAAAGATCAGCCCCACTGTGTCTCTGAAAGTAAATATCAATGGTGTATATAAACAGGTTGTTAAATATTCTCAAATTTTGTGGGCTGATTATTAAACTACAGGTAACTCGAAAACAGTCACAAAAATCAGTAAATTAGCCAGGCATGTTGGATCATGCCTGTAATTCCAGCAGCTGAGGCAGGAGGATTGCTAGTTCAAAGTCAACCTCAGCAACTTAGTGAGGTCCTAAGCAACTCTGCAAGACCCTGTCTCAAAATAAAAAATAAAAAGGGCTGGGTATGTAGCTCAGTGGTAAAGCATCCCTTAGTTCAATCCCCAGTACCAAAAAAAAAGAAAAAAAAAGACAGAAAGAAAGAACACATGTTGTCACTTAAGAAAGAGGTAAGTTTACAAAAACTGTATATCCGAAATAAGGAAGGTAAGACTACGATACCATCATTAGAAAGAGAGTTTTTTTTTTTTTAAAGAAGTTGATTCATTCAACTTCATTTTGATTCAACAAATTCATTTTGAGATTGAGACAAAACTTAATCATCAAAGATATGTCAAAAAGACATTTATTAAAAGACATTTATTAAAAGACTATTAAATAATTTCCTTAACATCTCAGTGCCCTTTAAATGAGCTTGTTTTGTTATTACAATTTTAAGAAATAAAATGTTATTTATAAAGAGCATCAATTAATATTTTGTGACTAAATATTTAATGATATTATCTTTCCGTGGTATTTATACAAAAGCAGTATAACGAATTGCAAAGTGACCTTTGCAAATACCCTTTATAAATGTCATTACTCAAAGCATACTTACCAATTCAACTCAATTACATTACTTATTTGGGGGGGAAGCTGGGGATTGTGTCTGGAGATGCTTAACTACTTAGGTACGTCCCCCAGTACATTTTATTATATTTTATTTTGAGACAGGGTCTCACTAGTTGCTTAGGCTGGCCTTGAACTTGCAATTCTCCTTCCTCAGCCTCCCAAGTTGCTCAATGACATCACTTCTATGTAATGTTTTCCTTTCTATTTCTGTTTCATTAAGTCAAATGTTAAAACAAGTCTCCTCTTGATTAATAACCAGTGTATTATAACCCCAAACTAATTTGGACCAAACCAAAGTACAAGATCATGCATATCACAGAACAATGATAATCTGTCTACTCGAACATAAAATCCTTAAAAATTACCTCAGTGATTACACAGTACAAACTTATAATGCAAGGAGAATGTTAGAAAAAAGTAAGAACATAAACTACTAAAAATTGTTAGATGATAATATAAATATAGACCATATTCCCATTTGAATGTCCTACTGCCACTTAAGAGTCAACACGTATGTAACTAAACTCATCACTTTGCACTCCCCTTACCAGTTCCCCTATTTCTATTAATGTAAGTGAAGCCTCCCAATGCCCACAATTCACACTCAAACCTGTGCACCATTGTGGACTATTTATACCCTCCCCTCACTCTTAGGTTCAAGTTGCCATGTTTTGCCATTTCTCCTGCAAAATATTCCTTGAATTGTTCCTCTTACAATGATCTTTCCTTTAAACTCATTCAGTTTTTTTCTCAGAATCAAGAATGTAAAATTAGACACAAAGGGCTTCCCAAATGGTTCAGGCATTATTAATTTATGATTGCCCCTCCCACTCATTTTGATGCAAAAATGTTCACTTTTACAAGCATTCTTTTTTCTCTCATCCTTAATAAGATGAGATAAATTGATTCTCATCAGAAGATACCCATAAGATAAAGTCTGAGTCCTACTCCTCATCAATTCACCATTAAACAAAGTCACTACCACAGTCACCACCACCAAACTGTAAATTCCCAAAGGACTGAGAACATATTGGGCAATCTGTTCTAAGAGCTCAACAAATGTTCGTGGGAAATTAAATAAAAAAGGGTTGGGATAAAGAAAGAAAAAAGTAGGACGAAGTTAATAAACCAGAAAGCGGGAAGGAGATGCAAGAAAGGAATACACAGAACAAGACAATAAGAGAGTTTATCAGGCCAGAATTCAAGGTAGGGAAAATATTAAAGTGATGTAGAACAGAAGCCGTTCAAAGAGATTAATTTCGAGTTTCCTAATATCAAGTACGTTTACTGTGCTATCTACATATAGACTTAAATTGACCTATATTTGACCAAATGGAGAAAAAAATATTTTCTGCTCCTCCAATAGCACTTAACCATTCATTTTAAAAATTAAGGCATAAAAAGGTTTTGAAAATGGTCTCCTTCCTCCTAATACCATTCGACCAAAACTGGCCGAAGAACCACAGGATAAAGAGCAACGGTGGAGCCTCCCCCAAACACGGGCTTTTCTTAGAATCATGCACAGACGTCGTGTTTATGAACAGTGAGTCACACTGCCGCTCAACGTTTTTCCTCCTCCCTATGTATGAGATGCTCCCCTTCCAAAGGAGTAAATGCAGGGCTGTGGCTAATGCCCCAGGGGTACCCAGGGGTTGCCTGGACAATTGGGGTGCTAATTCTTCCCCCACTCGAATAACCACCAGACGCAGGGGCGTTGCTGGGAAGCAGCCGGGAGCCCTGGCCTAGCTGAACCTCCGAAGCCCCTCTGAGTGCTGCGCGCGGCTGGCAGGCGCTCAGGGAACCGGGGCGGCGGGGCGCCACCCCAAGAGCAGGGGCCCTTGCAGGCTAGTCCCTGGGGTCGCTGCCCGCCCTGCCGGCGGCTCGACCTCGGCGCTGCTACCCGCGCCGTTTCCTGTGGGCAACAGGTGTCCGCCCTCCGCCCGGCCCAGCCCTCACCTCCACAGGCCGTCCACGAACACGCGCGGGTCCAGGTGGCAGGCGATGGTGGCGCTGACAGGTCCTGCAGGTCCACCTCTTTCTCGCAGCAGATGAAGCTCCAGTTGCTGTCGCCCCGGAGAAGGGAGCGAAGGGCCGCAGCGTCACCGCGGGTCGCCCCCGCACCTCGGCTGCTTCTGCCTCCGCTCCTAGCTGGCTGGCCACGCGTCCTCCATCCGCGCGCTCGCGCCCGCGGCCCTGTGCAACCAGCGGGCCCCACCGGGCTCACGCGCCCGAGCCTAGCGCTCTTCCCTCCTCGCCGCCGCCGTGAGACCGGGTTAACCACCTCGGTGTTCCGCGGCTGTCCGCCGCCCGCGGTCACTAAGATTTCAGACGCGCGGACCCCGAACGCCCGTCCCGCACGCCTGGGTCCAGCGCGGGAGGGGCAGAAAGCCTGCGCGGCGCCCGCCCAGCCCCGAGGGCGGAGCTCCGGAGGATTCTGCCTCTACTGCCTCTTTTGCCCATTGCCTAATTGGATATTTTTGCTTCTACACACTGTTGAGTGTTGAGTGATCTTAATATATTCTACGTACTCATTCTTGATCAAATATGTCGTTTGTAAATGTTTTCTTGAAGTCTGTAGCTGTCTTTTTATTTTCTCATGGGTGTTTTGCAGAGCAAATTGTTAAATTTGGATTTGGTACATTTTACTAGTTTTTTAAATGCTATTATATTTTGGTGTTAAGTCTAAGAATTATCTATTCCTAGATCCCAGAGATTTTCTCCTACTTTTATTCTAAACCCTTTATAGTTTGATGTTTATATAGTTTAACTGTAATTATTTGGGGTTTTTTATAGGTATGAAGTTTAGATCAAGGTTTATATTTTTTGCCTATGAAGGTCCCATTGCGCTAACACCATTTGTTGTAAAGGCGTCCTTCCTCAATTTAGGGACCCCTTTGTCAAAAATCAAGTGGGTGTATTTATGTGTATCTGTTTCTGAGTTCTCTACTCTGTTCAATGGGTCTATGTATCTGTCCCCGGTAGCCCCAAACTGTCTTGATTACTATAGCTACAGAGTAAGTTTTGGAATCAGTTGAAACAATCCTTGATATCTATTCTTCATTTTCAAAATTGTCTAGCCATTCTATTTCTGTTGTCTTTTCATTTAAATTTTAAAATGTTTGCCTATATGTACAAATATCTTTGCTAGGATTTGGATAGAAATTGCTTTAAAACTATAGATCAATTTTGGAAGAATTGACAGCTCTTCTGTGTTGAGGCTTTTGATCTGTGAATATGGTAGTTCTTCATTTTTTGGGGTTAATTTATTTCATCAACATTTTCTAATTATCAGCATGCATATTATGTATGTGTTTTGCATTTGTTTTTTCTTGTTTTGCTACAGATTGAACCCAGGGCCTTGAGCATGCTAGGCCAAGACTCTACTGCTGAGATTTACTCTCAGCCCCTGTGTACATGTTTGTTAAGTTCATAACTAATTATTTACATTTCTTTGAGGTAATTATAGATGGCATCAACAAACTTTTTGTATGCTTATTTTTAGTATATAGAAATGCATTTTTTCCTGTGACCTTGTTCAACCTGCCTATTAATTCCAGTGTTTTCACAGATCTATTCCATGTTCTATGAGGTAGTTATTTGCAAATAGGGACAGTTTCATTTATAGTTTTATAATCAGCATGCTTTTTCTTTCTTCTATTTTTAGTTTTCACTTTTTTTTTAATCGCCTAATTGCCTGAGCTAAAACTTCCAACACAATGTTGAATACAAGTGTCAAGAGCGGACACCCTTGTCTTGTTCCTGCTCTTAGGTGGAAAGCATCTAAATTTCCACAATGGAATACCATGATTGTGATATTAAAGCTGATGTTTGTTATTTTTTGTAGGTGCTCTTTATCAAGTTGAAGTTGTGGTCTTCTGTTACTTCCTGAGCATTTGTGTGTGGGTTTTTGTGTGGATGTTCTGCATCAGTTGAAGGGATCATAGGAGTTTTCATCTTTAGCCTTTTGATGAGGTAGATTCATTAATTGATTTTGAAATATCAAACCACTCTCACATGCTTTAAATAATGGGATTATAGTTTGGTGTTAAGTCTAAGAATTATCTATTCCTAGATCCCAGAGATTTTCTCCTACTTTTATTCTAAACCCATTATAGTTTGATGTTTATTTAACTGTAATTATTTAACTGTAATTATTTGTGGTTAATTTTTTATAGGTATACCTCTCCTTAATGGTCTCTATTTTTTTTAGTGTTGGATTGAATTTGCTGATATTTTGTTGAAGTTTTTTTTTTTTTTTTACTTTTTTTTTCTGTTTTTAGTTTTTTGCAGTGCTGGAACCAGATCCAACGCTTCACACAAGCCAGGCAAGTACTTTACTACTGAGCTACACCCCTAGAAAAATATTTGCTGAAGATTTTTGAGTTTAAGTTTTCTTTCTTTCTTCTCCACCCTCACCCCCTGTCTTTGTTTAGTTTGGGTTTCATGGTGATATCTCATGAATTGATTTGGAAAGAGTTTCCTCCTATTTTCTGAAAGAGATTGTGCAAATCTAATATACATTCTTCAAATATTTGGTAAAATTTTCTAGTGAAGACAAGTAGGCTGGAGATTTTGCTTTCAGGAGGCTTTTCATTACAAACTTCATTGAAGGTATCTATTTTATGTTGGTGGATTTCATTATCTTAGTGACTTCTCAGCTGCCATATTTGTGAACTAAATTATCAAATTTGTCAAAGTTGTTCATAGTATTCCCTTATTGTCTTTCAAATGGGTATAGGAGCTGTGATACTTCCTGTCTTGTTTCAGATATTAGTGATTTATTTCTTCTATTTTATCTTACTTTATTTTACTCTGACGAGAACTCTTGGCATGAGATCTTTCAACTCTCTGTTTCTTCCTCTCCCTTTCCGACCCCTGGCAAACTTTTCTTCTATGAGTTTGAATATTTTGTTGCATCTGAACTTTTGATCTTTTCACATGCCTCATATAGGGGAATTACATAGTATTTAAAGTTCTGTGTCCGGCTCACTTAGTGTAATGTCCTCAAATTTCATGCACCATGTCACTTGCTCATGGATGCTCCTTTTTATCTTTTTCCACTTCTAGTACTGAGGATTGAGTCCTTTAACCCAGGGTCACTGAGTGTGTGTGTGTGTATGTGTGCATACACATGTACATGTGCATCCATGCATGCTCACATGTGTACTCACATATACAATTTTTAAAAATCTTTTAATCTCTTCAGGAATGTTTAAGTTTTTCACATCTTAGCTATTTTGAATATTGCTTCAATTATCATGTAAGTGCAAATATCTCTTTGAGATCCTTATTTTAAATCTTTTGAGTATATATATATATAGAAGTGGATTGTTAGATCATATGGTTATTCTATTTTTAAATTTTTGAGGAAAACATGTATATTGTCTTTTCATTTTTGTAAAAATAAAAAGATTTATCAATTTTGTTTTTTTCCACAGAAATTTTTAGCTGTATTTTTTCTCTGTTTTCCATTTTATAGATTTCTGCTTTTGTTTTATGATGTCCTTCCTACTGCTCACTTTGGGTTGTTTTGCCATTCTTTTCTAGGTAGAAGCAGATTATTGAGGAATTTCTTCTTTCTTAATATATTCATTTAGGATTATACATTTTCCTTTTGGCACAGCTTTAGTTGCATCCCACTAATTTTGGTATGCGGTATTAATCATTTTAGTTCAAGTCTGTGTTTTTTCATTTCCTTTGTGACTTCTTTAATCCATTCATTGTTTAGAAATGTCTTAATTTCTAAATGTTTGTAGGGTTCCCTCTTGTCTTTATTTCCAGTTTAATTTTATTATGATTAGGAAACATATTCTTTATGATTTCGAATTGTTTTACATTTGTTGAAGTTTGTTGTTTTCTGTCTGAGGTTATGGTTTATCTCAGTAATGTTCCATGACAGATGATAAGAGCCTGTGTTCTGCTGTTGTTGGGAAGAGCATTCTATTAATGTTAATTATATCCTCTTGGTTGAGAGTATTGTTTAATTCTTTTATCTTTGCTAACTTTTTCCCTCTCTTTTTTTAAGTAATTCATTTATTGATTCATTGTAAACAAATGGGGTACAACTTGTTTCTCTGGTTGTACATGAAGTAGAGTCATACCATTTGTGTTATCATACATGTACATAGGGTAATGGTATTTGTCTTATTCTGTTATTTTCCTTCCCCCCACCCCATCCCTCTTTTTCCTATATACAATTCATCCTTCCTCCATTTTTGCCTCCCTTCCAACCCTGATTATTTATCCTCATCAGCTTATCAGAGAGATCATTCGTCCTTTGGTTTTTTGGGATTGGCGTATCTCACTTAGCCAATGATATTCTCATGATATTCTCCAACTTCATTCATATGTCTACAAATGCCTAGTTTTATTCTTCTTTATGACTGAGTAATATTCTATTGTGTATATATACCACAATTTCTTTATCCACTCATCAATT
This sequence comes from Sciurus carolinensis, assembly GCF_902686445.1. NCBI lineage: Eukaryota > Metazoa > Chordata > Mammalia > Rodentia > Sciuridae > Sciurus > Sciurus carolinensis. Next base: position 68,556 of record NW_025920170.1, on the reverse strand, counting down.
GAAAGGCATCTAGGTTGGTTCCACAATCTAGCTATTGTGAAATGAGCAGCTATGAACATTGATGTGGTTGCATCATTGTAGTATGCTGATTTTAAGTCCTATGGGTATAGGCCAAGGAGTGGGATAGCTGGGTCAAATGGTGGTATCATTCCAAGTTTTCTAAGGAATCTCCACACTGCTTTCCAGAGTGGCTGCACTAATTTGCAACCCTACCAGCAATGTATGAGTGTACCTTTTTCCCCACATCCTTACCAACACCTACTGCTATCCCACTCCTTTGGCCTATACCCAAAGGACTTAAAATCAGCATATTACAGTGATACAACCACATCAATATTCATAGCAGCTCAATTCATAATAGCTAGATTGTGAAACCAACCTAGATGCCCTTCAATTGACAAATGAATTTTTTTTTCCTAGAGGGAAATGAAGATAAAGCTATTGTAAAGATCCAGGTCACCTGCAGCCACATCCTATCAAAAATGCTTCCAAGAATGAGCAGGTTTGGTGACTCACTCTGGGAGGCCATTAAGCAGAGTTTCAAGACCAGAATGACAGGGCCTGGGAGGCCAACTCCAGGGAGACTGCAGGTGTAGGTATAGAGCTGGAGTCCAAGGCTGAGTGTCCTTTGTTCTGGCAGGTGGAAGTCAGCTTTTATTTATTTTGATGACCAAGGAAAATGAATGTAACATAAAAGGAACCCTTTTGAAGTGATGATTCAGTAGTGCTAAACACACTCCAGGGTTGTGCAAACACCATTGACCCTGGAGAGTCTTTTGCATCACCCAAGAGGGAGAACTGCCCATGCAAGTAATTTCTCTGATTTCTCTCCCCTTTAGTCCCTTGAAATCAGGAATCTGCTGTGTCTCTGTGGATTGCTCATGGAGGCAATTTCATGGAATTGCACAACCTGTAGTATCATGTGTCCAGGTTTTTCACTGGGTAAAATGTTTTTGGGGTTCACCCATGCTGCAGTATGCATGGTTAATCAAGCATTTAGGTTCAAGTACTTGTTGGATAATCCATTTTCAATTCTTTTTGGGTTTGTGCCTTGCAGTGAAATTGCTGGCTGATTGGTGGTTGCCCACTTAACTTTTGGAGGTCCAACTTGTTTTCCTTGGTGCGTGTCCCACTGTCCTTCCTGCCCCCCATGTACCAAGCTTCCAGTTTTTCCATGTCCTCACCAACCCTGAGTGTTCTTTGTTTTCCTGGCTATGCCCATCTTGGGGGATGTGAAGTAGTGCATTTCTGCCCCTGGACTAAAGGATGCTGAGCATCTTCTCCTGTGCTGATTGACCCATGTCTACCTTCTTGGGAGAAGGTCAATCATGATCCATTGTTAATGGGTTTGTACATCTTTGGGCTGTTTCTGGTTCCAGGCTGCTCAGCCCCCATAGTTGTTTGTGAGTTTTGTGGTGAAGAAGCCACATGCCAAGAACTGTCCAGATCATTTTTGGACAAAACAGTCAGGAGATGAAAGGGGGATGCTCAAGTGAGTCTAGGAAATGTCTTTCCTTCTTTTTCTTTAGGTGCTAGGGAGTGAACCCAAAGGTGCTTTGCCATTGAGCCACATCCCCAGGCCACCCCTACCCTCCCATTTTTTTTAATTTTGAGGTTTGGTCTCACTAAGTTTCAGAAGGCCTCACTTAGTTGCAGAGGCTGACTTTGAACTTGCAATCCTCCTACCTCAGTCTCCTGCATCACTGGGATTATAGGCTGCAGCACTATGCCCCGCATGTCTATGGAATTTCTAACAGAGAAGCTGGGCTACAGTCACAAGGAAGTTCAGAAGACTTCCCTCTCTCAGCACACTGGAAAGACATGTGCTGCACTCATTTGAGAAAACTCTTATTCTAGGATGCAAGCAGTCTCTGTGATGAGCACATTCCCCACCATCAGCCCTTTTAATCACTTACAACACTATATCTCATGTGGAAACAATGTGTGTTGGTTTTCTTGTTCTGTAATTACCCCTTTGATAGATAATGACACTCATGTCCTGGAGGGTCAGGGTCATTCAGCTGGTCCCATGGAGGAAGCTGGAAGATGACTGCCTGTTTCCATTACATCCTTGCTAAAGGTGCTGCAAACTGGAACATTTACCAGTCACAGAATGTGAGAACCTCCTCATTGAGAAAAAGGACAGGAAAGCAGAATCATGTTGTCAGGAGCACTGACTTTGAGGGACCTGGCTCTGGATCACACTGAGTGTCCTTGGATTCTCCAAGAACTTCAGTGTCTTCTCCACAATGGGGTTAATCAGAGAACTGCCTCATCCACTGGTCATGAAGGTGGATTAAACAAATACATGTGAAACCCAGTGGGTTGGCGGTAAGAATTCTGGAGAACTTGAGCTATTAGTGATGTTTGCTTGTGTGTGGTATTTCTCTTCACAGAAAAAGAACAACATTATTCCTTTCTGAGTACTAACAGGAAAATTGCCATGGAGTGGTTGAAGACAGGGCCAGTTTCCCCTCCCCACCACCACCGTGGAAAATTAACTATTTTACTTAAAAGCACACAGACCCTCAAGGAAAGTAAGATGTAAATCATGGACAGAGAGCATAGATTGGGAAAAAGCCATCTTTTTATTGACACAACTAGAGGGAAATATACGGACTGTATAATGACATCAGAAATAGAGTTATTTGTAATATCAAAGTAACTATGCCAGCCACAGTGCCTGCCTTGGGATGCTCTGTAACCAAGCACAAAAATCACAGGAAAATGTGAATAATATTTCCATTCATTAGGTGTTCATAATGATACATTAGCTATATTATTCCACAGGCATCAGTATAAGGTTCTCTGATTTTTCCCAAGAAGAAGGTTGGGTTTTTTTTTGGTCTAAGGGGCAGAGCTTTTTCATTTAAAAGCATTTTGTAGAAAGAATGAGGCACTAGAGTTTATATCTTGACAAACCACCCAACGGTTTTCACATGGCCCTCCCTCCCCATTATTCCAATGGATATGGGAACCCACTGTGCCCACCAAGGAAGCAGCTTGGGAGGAAGTTGTAACTTAGTGGGGCAGAGAGTTTTGACTTAGTCGTTGTGCAGTTTGCCCTTTCATTCTCTCTGCATTTCAATTAGTGCATGCATACGCGTGCGCACACACACACACATACCCTTACATGAACATGCATGCACATTTTTCAGACATCTGTTTAAAATCTCAGGGACAGAGATAAAGTCTGTGAACATCAAAATATGTGGTCAACCCAACACACACACACACACACACACACACACACACACACATACACACTCACACATACACCATATCTTACCACAATCACCAAATGACAGAGTACAGGATATCTGGGTTCCTGAGAGACGACGGCATGTTGACCAGGCAATCATTTCTAAGTAAGATATAGGGATTGCACTCCAAAACTCTGGAATAGAAACATATGATTTTTGTCTCTCTTTTTCAAAATTTAATATGCATACACCCCCTGCCACAGAATCTTTTTTGTATTTTGTTCTAAAGTGGAGCAGATTGTAATTTTTTTCCCTAATTTCAAGATTTTCCTTATCCTGGAACAGGAGCCTAACAAATTAACATGGCCTTTGAGGGGAATTGGTTTTTCATGAACATTTCAGTTCAATTGTTTAAGACCAGAAGTGAAAAATATTGTTTTTATGGACAGATGAAGGGGTATGTGGTGGGAATTATGTGTGTGTTTGAATTAAATTAACTTTTAAAGCCAGACTATTTCAGTTTGAAACAAAAAGATAAGATTTTTTCTCTCTTTCCTTTTTCTTTTAGTATCTCACCTCCTCATTATGAAAGGCATCAGGGCTGACTGTTTAAAATGTAAAAACTTAGCAAAGCATAAATAAAAATATATCATCCATCATCTAAAGGTGCAGAGATAGCTGCTGTTAAATGTTGTGATTTATTTCATTCAGGTCGAGATAATGCTGTAGATACAATTTTGAATCATTTTTCATACACTGTCATTTCATGTACATTTTCTCATATTATCAAATATCCATGACTCATAATTCAAAATGATTGTGGTACATTTAATTATACCATGATTATACCTAATCATTTTTAGCTGATGGATGTTTTGCTTTGAAAAATCTTTATTGTAAGCATCACTGTGAGGAACAACTTTGTGCATGAATCACTGTGGTGTTCAAAGATTAAAGAAGTTCAGAGTGACTGAAGCATAAACAATAAGGCACAGGGACAGAAGGTTAGGCAAAGAAACAGATGTGTGCCCTACTATGAATTCTGGACTTTAGTCAAATAGTGCCATTAATGATGCTTACGATGAAGATGTTGATGAGTTAATATGCACTGAACCTTTACACTCCACTAGATGTCTATCCTAAGAGTTCTTATTTGTTAATATGATTAATCCTTGCAAAAACCCTACTCTGTAGGTACAGCTCAGAAACCAGAAGCAGGGAGAGGTGGACCAGCTAGCCACAGTCACAAAGCTGGTAGGAACCCGGGCTCCAGAGTGGACATCGTTCACTGCTGTGGCCCATGCATTACTTTAGGGCAATTTAAGCCATCCAGAAGTTTTGACTGGAGAGACATGACACATGGATTTTCATATTTAAAAGACTCACTGTCTGCCAAGAGAAGGGGCAGAGCCTGCATGGATAGCAGCAGTAAGAGCAAAGAGGAGGACGGAGGCAGCGACCACTGGTGGCATTGAGGACAGAGGGAAGAGAATAAAGTTAAATAGTGCTTGGGAGGTTAGCTGGATGGGAAATGGATCTGGAGATAAAGGGAAAAGAAGACTTGAAGGCTACCTTACAGGCTTGGGCAGCTGGTGGGAGGGTGGAGTCATGGGCTCAGTTGAAGGGACAGTTGGATGACCTTCCCACGGTCACTCAGCTACTAGGAGGAGGTGGGATTTTGAGCACAAAAGCCAGGAGTCTGTGGGTTTGGAGTCAGTATGGAAGACTGTTCAGGCACAGCCAGGGGTGACCCATGTTGGTGAGTCCCTTGAAGACACATGGCAGCTCTCACGGGAGGAGCTGGGGGCATGCAGGAGGTGGGAGACTAGGAGGTGACCTGTCCCATATTGCCTGACTCAGGAAACTTCTTGGCAGAGTCACTGACCACTCAGAGGCTCCCAAGAGTGCCTGGCAGAGTGTTGGGGGTCTGTTCATCTTGAGGAAACTTTCCATGTGAATCCAGTGTATTCAACTTTCTTTCAGGGTGTACTTCAGGAAAAGGAGGTGATAAAGGGGCAGAAGATTCGTGTTGGAGTGTGGCTGTTCTAGGTTAGAATGTAAGTGTTTCCATTTGTGTCTGGTGACCAGGGCTCCTGTGGTGATCTAGAATGAAGTTATGCCTAAAACCCCCAAATGTCCCCCAAGTACAGGGACTGAGATGCACACAATATGTCAATGTGAGCTTCCTTTCTTTTCCCCACCACCCCTGCTTGGCCCTCTCTGTTGAAGAACTGCACTCTGTTTTCACCGTCTCCAGGTTGGTATTTTGTGGTTCCTAACTGGAGGGCTGGGCTCTGGCAGCTGGCGTTCACCTCACATCTCACGTGTAGGTCCTTCTGATACACAAAGTGCTCCCCGTACATGTTCCCATTCAATACTCCTCCATAAAGCTGTCAGTTAAGTGCTAAGAACGTTTAACCCATGAAGAAATTGGGTCTCAGAGAAGCAAGATGACCAGTCTAGCTTTGAGAAAAGGTGCAGTGAGGACTTGGACCCTCAGCCCTCAAAGCTGGATCTCCTGTTCTGTGTGGAATCCTCTCTTTTGCCATCCCAGGAGGGAGGGAAGCCCTGACCCCCACATGGCACACTGGCCCTGGTTTAAAACTAAAATGCTGCCTTTTCCATTATGAGAGCCCTCTCTGTCCTGGGAGTGGATTGTCCTAGCCAGGGTTTCAGCCTTGTTCATTCTCACACACTGGTAATGTCCCTTGGAGCTCAGAGATGCCAGCTATGATTCAAGCAAGGAGTGGGACTTCTAAATTCAGCCCCAACCTTCCATGATTGCTTCAGCACTAGAAGCGACAGAAGTTGTACCCTGAGCTATTTGACCAAGCCACTAGCATCTGGCACACAGTGGCTCACACAGAAAAGAGAAACCACAAACCAAATCCCTCAAAACCAAAGCCTGTCAATGCATCCCCAAAGGACAAATTAAATGACTTATTATCAGTGTAAGGTGTGTGATTGATACAACCTATGTTAGGCCTTTGAAGGTAGGCAGCTCCGGGGCTGATCCTGAACCTTACTGGTCACCAGCTCTGTGGTTTTAGGCAAATGTCTCTCCTCTGAAGCTCAGTTTACCAGTACCCTAGACTGGTGAGCTGTGATTTTTGGTGGAAGTCTCCCTTTAAAGGTCACCTCCTTGTTTGCTTGTAAGAATGATGCACCCTTCCGAGTTTTGGGTCTTGCAAGATGACACCTGTTGGGGGGTGAGGGATAGGTGAGACCCTTCTGTGTCAATTCCAGCAGGGGTCGTGGCTGTGCAGCTGGAGCTGCAGACCTCTCTCCATCCTGAATTAAATCAGGGTCCCCCATGGGGAGGTGTGGACAGTGTCTCACACTTGGGTCTGAACACTGGCTCAGCCACCTCTGGGGTGGAAGTCCAAGAACCAGCCTGGGGGACTGCAGACAGGGGGATTGAGGTGGGTGGCCTGGCAAGGGGGAGCTTTGTGTCTGGTTGAGCCATGCCAGACCCAGCGTCCAGCTCTCGCGGGCCTGGTACGCAGCCATGAACTCATCACCACAGAGAAGAACAGGTGTGTTTCCATGGCGAGTAGCTGGTATTTTTGGAGCCTCTCTCTGTGCTAGGACTGTAGGGTAATGCCTCGCCTTGTCTATTTGCCTTAGGCAGGCATTACCAAGTCTGTTTTATGAATGGAACAGCCGAGGCTCAGAAGCGCTAAGACGCTGGTCCAAGGCCACCCAGCAAATGACTAGCCACGTGTGGGATGCAGACACAGGTCTCTCTGGCTTCAAGGATGTGAGCTGTCATTGCAGAAGCTTCACCTGAACTGGCTTATGGGTACTAGAGTGTGTGGGGGGGAGGACACAGGAGAAGAGAAGGAGGGTGACTGAACATGGGGATGGTGGCTTGGCAATGTCTTGCCATATGCCTGAGTGTGGAGTGACAGGGCAAGATACTCCAGTGCTACTAGGAGAGGACCAAGGGGGGCAGAGGGACTCGGAGGCCACTTGCAAGTCTCCTCAGTGCTTTTGAGGACTCTGTCTCCTGGGAATCTACCACAGGTGCCATCTAACTGCTTCTTGAATTGGGGATGTGACTGACAGCAGAATACAGAGTCCCAGGCTGGTGGGAGCCTCCACGGGCTCTGGCAACGTCCCTCTTCCCCATGTTCACCTGGGCAGATAGATCTACATTTCTCCTGAAGGGCCAGGAATTCAGCATCCAGTTCTGGCTCAGATACACAAGTTGGGGAAGGGGGCCTCCTCACCCTAGGACAATATGAGGTTCTTGAGGTAGTGAGCCTCCCATCCTGGAGGCATGCAAGCAGAAGCCATGCTTCTCCAGGAAAGGGAATCCTCCCTTGGGTAAGGGGCTAGACCCAATAATATCTGCAGCTGTTTTCAATGCCCAGTTCCTAGACTCATGACACTGAGGAGGTGCTGGACAGGAGACATACTACATCCATTACTTTCTCTGAGTCCCAAGCCCTCAAGAGTCACTGGCAAGACCCACCAACCAGCAGGTCTCAACCATTCTTTCCTAATTCCACTCAGGCACGAAGGTTGGCATCTTCTCAGTCAGTGGGCATTGGGTTTACAGACAGTCTGAGAGTTTAATCGTGCTCTATCAGTCACTAGCTGAGTGACATGAACAAGGGACTCAATTTCTCTGGACCTCCATTTTCCTTTCTGTGAAGTGGGGCCAGTCATTGAACACATTTGCTATCACCAACATGATGGGTGAATGGGATGTTTCCCAAAAAGCAGCAGCAACAGTCCCTGAGGAGCAAGGGCTTCATGCATATGAGCTACTATTCTTTATTCAACAGGAGTTAATTGCAGGTGAGTGAAGTGTCCCACCTGGGGAAACATGGGAATACATGTGAAGAAGAAAGACCCTTCCATTACAAAAAGCCCTGTCTTTCTCCCCAGGGTACCTCAATGTGGACAGAGGAAATGCCAAGCAACAAGCTCCTCCTGCCTCCCCATCTTCAAAGTCTTCCCATGAGGCCACATTTGGATGGAAACCAAGGCTGGGGCGATGGTTGGACCTTGACTTTATCAAAACTGGCTTTTCCCAGCCTGATCACACATGCCATTGATATGTGTTCTAGTATTATTTATTACTTGTTGAATACCCACTGTCTCTTCATCCCTCTGCAAGAGATAAAGAAGATAAATCCCGGGACCCTGGGGGTTTGCAATTGCAATTGTTCAAGACTCTGAATGCACTGGTTGAGAAGGTTCCAATGCTCAGGGCACATCAGCTTTGAACTCATTTCTTCCTCCCATAAAGAAGACAACTTAGTGTGAGGCTGAGCTGGGATCTCTGCAGAGTTGACTCTCAAGACAAGAAAGAGTAATGACAGCACATGCTATTAAAAATTAATTAAAAAAGAAGTCTTTCTAAACTCCCTTGGAGCAGTAAATCATTACCAACCATGAAACCAGGGAAGTGTTGATTTCCCCTTCTCTTTACAAGTCTCCAACTTCTAAACTTTACCACCCAAGTTATTTACCATTTGGGGATAGAGGAGGGAGGAGGATAACTTTTTAAAGGCAGAGAAAGAAATAGAGATTGCCTGGAAGGTTGGTACCCCTAGGACCTTGGGATTCTCCTCTGTTCTGAAAACTTAAGCCAAGATCCTGTCAAGCTCTGTCACCATGGGACTTGCTTAGTGAAACCATGAAGGTACATTTGTAAGAAGATACTAATTTATTACCATTCTGTTTCAAGAAAGAGGACAGAGATATAGACCCAGTTAAAGAAGTACTTGATAATAGCCATTCTAATTGGAGTAAGATGAGATCTTAAGAGTTATTTTAATTTGCATTTCTTTAATTACCAGAGATGTTGAACATTTTTTCATACATTTATTAATCACCTGTATATCTTCTGTAAAGTGTCCAGTTCTTTGGCCCATTTATTGATTGGGTTCTTTTTATTTCTGTTGTAAAGTTTTATAAGTTCTTTATAAATTTTGGAGATAATAGATGTTGGCAAGGATGTGGGGAAAAAGGTACACTTTTACATTGCTGGTGGAGTTGCAAATTGGTGCAGATACTCTGGAAAGCAGTGTGGAGATGCCTCAGAAAACTTGGAATGGACCCACCATTTGACCCAGCTATCCAACTCCTTGGCTTATACCCAAAGGACTTAAAATTAGCATCCTACAGTGACACAGTCACATCAAGGTTTATAACAACTCAATTCATAATGGCTAGATTGTGGAACCAACCTAGATGCCCTTCAACAGATGAATGGATAAAGAAACTGTGGTATATATACATAATGGAATATTATTCAGCCCTAAAGAAGAATATTATTATGGTATTTGCAGATTAAATGGATGAAATTGGAGAATATCGTGCTACATGAAATAAACCAATCCCAAAAAACCAAAGGCCAAATGTTTTCCCTGATAAGTGAATGATGATACATAGAGGGGGTGGGGGGTTGGGGGTGAGAGAAGAATGGAGTAACTTTAGATAATGTAGAGGGAAATGAGAGGGAGGAGGGGGCGATGGTATGAAAGATGGTGGAATGAGACAGATATCATTACCCAAGTACATGTATGATTACACAAAGGGTGTGATCTACATCGTGCATAACCATAGAAATGAAAAGTTGTACCCCATTTGTGTCCAATGAATCAAAATGCAGTCTGTAAAAATAAAAAATAATAATAAAATAGTATTTCCTCAAAAAAAAGTATTTGGATGCTATTAGTCATGCAATGAACTTGCCCCTAGATGGTCAGCTCTGTCCAAAAGATGCTGGGAGATTGGACAGGTGAGCCACTAAGAGGCTCGTTTCTAATGGAAGCATCCCTGCTTTGGTCAGCATGATCCCCCATCCAAGAGAGAAAGAAACTGAGAGCTGAGTTTCATTAACCACTTTTCTTCATATCCATCGAATTATGGTGTTCTGTATTCTAGGCTGCTTTTAGTCAAAAATCAGCTGCTCCATTCTCTGCTCACACCTGGTTGAGGCCACCATTTCTTTTGAGTTAGGAGTCAGGAATTACCTGCCCACTAGTCTCCATCCCTGTTGCTTTTTTTGGTTAGATGCTGTCTTTATCAGTTGTGTGTAGCAAATACCTTACTGAGGTTTAATATGCAGATGGCAAATTGCATGCTTGGCCAGGGACATGGCACCCAAAAATTTTTACAAAATGAAATCTGACCCAGAAACAACATTCCAGGCTCCCCGACACCCCTCAGCCTCCTTCCCAGTCGTTACCTGGCTCCTCCTCAGGGTAACTGCTGCCTTGACTTTTCATACCTGGTCGAAGCTCTACCTGGGTTATGCGGAGTGGGATTGAGCAGTGTGTCTGCTCCACCACGTGGCAATGCTCCTTTTGAAAATTCAGATTTGTTCCATGATGATCAGTGTATGAAGGAACAGTCTGAACACCAGGCAAGGTTTGCAGTTGCTTCTGTGTGGTTTGGTGGCATGAAATGCAAAATCAATGTAAAAAATTACACCCAAATGAAAAATTTCACCTGTGTAATATTGTGCTGCTGTTTTTATTAGGACCCTATTTTTTAAAAAATGTGTTTCTGGTAAAGGTTTTTGAGTGATCTCCCCTCATCCCACTTTCACCATAAACCTGTGACTTTTTATTGAGCCACCATGCCTAACACAATGTCACATCACCCTGTCATGTTATGGTGAGGCTTGTGTGGTCTTGAGTCTGGCTTCTTTCCTTCAGCACATCTGTGCTCGTGAGCTTCATCTGTCATTGCACATGGGTGTGGCCTGATCATCCCAACGCTTGTGTAAGGATTACAGAATTCATTTATGCTTCCTGCTGTGGTGGGGCCTTTGGATCATTTCCAACTGGGGGCTATTTCAAATAGGGTGACCGTGGAGAGGCCCGTGCATGTCTTTTGATGAACTATGCTTGGGTGTTTCTTTTTGTTTTTAATTTTTGCACATCTTAGACATCAACATAGACCCTTGGGTAGTTGTGACAGAGATCAGGGGGATGCGCAAAACCTGCACTTTATACCATCTGGCCAGGAAACCCAGGTCCCCTTGAATGGAATGGAATCAATCCTCCTTCACCCAGCCCCATGTTGGTCCAGCTTGGCAGAGACACATGGATGCCTGCTGGTGAGGGGCTTTCTGAGCGAGTGGTTATCTTCCCCATCACTCCAGCTTAAAGCCAACTAAGAAATAATTGAGTGAGCTCATTGCTCCTGCAACTCTAAAATTCTCAAGGCAAAATTCAGTTCTCTCTTTGGGCAGGAGAAATGGTCCCTGGAAAAGACTGGAGGTCGAGGATTTCCTGTCTGCCCTCCTCCTCTCCAACGATTGGAGGAACTCTAGCAAAGCAAGGGTGCTAAATTCACAAATAAGGGGACCCGCAATTGTGAAGCTGGGGAGAGGCAGGCACCCCAAAGGAGACCCCGGCTGTCCCTCAGCCAGCTTCCCATGCTCCTAGCGTGGCCAGAAGCCAGGGTCGCAAGCACGTGTGTGTTTTCAGAGTCAAACTCCCTGAACCAGTCTGGTTCCAAAGGAACTCAGTGTTTTCCACTGCAAGTGAAGTTGGTTGGATTTCTGTTTACCCTCTGAGGTCAGGGAAACTGGGAGCTAACAGCCAGCCTGTTTTTCCACTGAGCATTAGAATCCCTCCTCTGCCATAGAAATGGTCCAGGCTTTCTCCAGCTCCTCTCATCCAAACCGGGTTCCCACCCCTGGCCAACCCGAGAAGCCCGTACCATGCAGGGGAGTTTCCCATGGTGGGATCTCCTTAGAGAAGACCTGTCAGCCAGGTGCTTCTGCTTCCGGGGCCTTCCATAGGGGACATCCCCATCTTTCTTCTGCTACTATCATGAACAAGCAAAATGTAGGATTTTTTTTTTCTTTTTAAAAGACTTTTGTTACCTCCAATGGGCTAAAATGCATGAGGGCCTGTTTTCATGAATACTTTGGGACAGACACATTCATCAGTGAATTCACACTAGGGAAGGGGATGCTTTCAGAAGATGGTGGAGTGAGAAGCACTTCATGATGTAAGGAAATGAGAATTATGGTCCTGGGATCAAAACTAAATATCGCCCAACAGAGGAATTATTTCTCTCTCCAAAAACTTTCAACAAAGGGTGGGATAATGAGTAACAGGTGCAGAGATGGCGATTCCGCCTTCACCCCCCACCCTGCACAGAGGTCTCTTCTCTGCACAGAGGTCTCTTCTCTTCTCTGAAGAGACTGCTGGGTGTCCCCTGTTTCTGTGCTGGATCTCCTCCATGAGCATGCTTCTCTGTTTTCTTTTTGAATTTAATTTGACTTATTTTTATCTTGATGGGATTTACTGCTGCATAGTTATCCATGCATGCCACATAACCATGTGGTCTGGCCCATGTCACTGTCCCACACTCTCTATTTTTATTTTTGCCTTGGTAACCAACACTGGTCCACACACATTGTATAGATGGATCTCCTCTCCTGAGATGAAGTCTCACCAAGTGACCCAGGCTGGTCTCTTCACTCCTGGGATCCAGGGATCCTCCCTCCCCACCTCCCAAGTGCTGGGATTACAGATGGTACCTGGTACCATAAAAGCACTTTGGTAGGCGGGACTTTGAGAGGTGGACTTGCAGATGTGGTATTTTGATAGAAAAATGCCATTTGCATTCTAAAAAGGTGTTTCCCGTTTAAATATCTAGTAGCGTTTGGAAGGAACTCAGAAGCTTCCCTGTACTTTCTCGAACACTGGATGTTACCAATTTGGAAAAAAAAAAAAGTCTGCCCCTTGAGCAAAGAAGATGGTGCATGATTATTATTTTTGAACACCAAGTTTATTGAACTATATTAATGCATAATGAAATGTCTCCCTTTAAGGATGCGGTTGAATGAATTCGACATGCATCCATCACTGCAATCAAGGAACAAAATATTTCCACCATCCACAAATGTTCCTCTGCAATCAATTTCCCACTCTCATCTCTTGCTCCTGAGAACCAATGATGCATGTTCTGTTCCTTTAGATTTAACTTTTCCAGGATGTCATATAAATGGAAATTATATTATGTGATCTATGGAATGTGCTTCTTCTGCTACTACATTTAATGTGTTGAGATGCTTCCATGTGTCTATAGATGCCAGTGGTTTCTCTTTTCATTGTTGTATAGTATTCCATCATGAACACACCACAATTTGTTTATTCATTCATCAGTTGATGAGTTTCTTCAAGAGTTTGGGCTATTGTGAATAGTTATGCTATAAATATTCCTATTTAGGTCTTTGTGAGACGAAGTTTTAATTTCTTTTGAGTAAATTTACCTAGGGATGGGATTTCTGGATTGTATTTTTTAGGCTAGAGTTAACTTTATTAAAAAAAAAAAAAAACAACAAACTTCTTTCCAAAGCAGTTATCCCTATTGTCTCAGTTACCTAGGGCTGCTGTAATGAAGCTCCCTGTTTGGGAGATTTAAACAATGGAAATTAATTTCCCCAGCATTCTGGAGGCTGGAAGTCTGAGGCAAAGGTGTTGGTGGGGTGGGCTTCTTCTGAGTCCTGTCTCCTCAACTTTGATTGACTGCATTCTCCACATGGCTTGAAGACATCTCCCTCTATGTCTTTGCTTAAATATCCTTTTTTTCTTCCCCCCCCCCCGTTTTTTTGTGGAACTGGGATTGAAACCAAGGGTGCTCTACCACTGAGCCAAAATCCCAACCCTTCTTCAATCTTTTACTTAGAGACAAGTTCTCACTAAGTTGCTGAGTCTGGCCTCGAACTTGTGATCCTCTTGCCTCAGCCTCCAGAGTAGCTGGGATGATGCACATGAGCCATGGAACCCTGAAAAATATCCTTCTTTTTGAGGATATTGTTTGTATTGGATTATATCCTATGCATATGACCTTTTAATCCAGTACATTCTTTAAAGATACCATCTCCAAGTGCAGATACAACCAGAGGTGCTGGGAGTTAGTACTGGAAGATAGAGACCTTTTTTGAGCCTGGGTGTGTTGTGGGGATGACCAAATTCAGCCCAGGACACCTGCCAATGAGACCCCAGGGCTGCAGCTATGCCACATCCTCATGCACACTTTGGGTGGTCAACTTTTTAAATTTAGTCTGCAGTTTTTATCTTTTATTTATTATTATTATTATTTGGTACCAGCGATTGAACCCAGGGCCACTTTACCATGGAGCCCCATCCCCAGCCCTTTTATATTCTATTTAGAAAAAGGGTCTCACTGAGTTTCTTAGGGCCTTGCCTATTTGCTGAGGCTTGCTTTGAACTCACGATCCTCCTGCCTCAGTCTCCAGAGCTGCTGGGATTATAGGTGTGCACCACCCTGCCTGGCAACTTTTATCTTTCTGAGCAAAGAGCAACAGGCTCTGTCAGTTAGCTCAGTCCCAGTTGCTGAGAAGGCCAAGGTCATCGTGTCCCCAAAGTGAGCAGTCAGTGTGCCAGTCCTTCCAAAGGCCGTGTCCCATCGAGAGCCCAAGCTTTCCGTGGGGGCCAATCGGGTCCCTACTCTCAAGGTCAAGTGTGCAGTTGGGATGATGGAGGACACAGGAAAAGGGTAAGATGTGGGTGGGGATTTATGGTGTGAAGAGCAGATGCTTCTCTTGGCATTGGGGGTGGGGTAACCCCATCTCTCATGATCCAGTTTGCTTCACCCAAGGTCAGTGGCCATCAGGATCAAGTCGGACGTTATCTTTGGACATGATCAAGCAGAACAAGCAGAGGATCCCAGGACTCTTAATAATTTCCCTCCCACGTCGTAGGGTGAGAGACAAACAGAGATAAAGATCTGGACACATAGGCATGAATTTTTATTTATTTATTTATTTATTTTGCAATGCAATCTGTTCTTTATCTGGTCACTGCTTTCATTTCAGGCTGGATGCATGAGAATTCAGACCTACCACTCTTCTTTGCATTTCTCTCCCTCCCCCAGCTTCCCCCCAAGCCTTGCCCACAAAAGTGACTCTGATAGATGTGGAGTGATATTAAGATTGACTGGTTGGTGACCGAGGGCATGGATGTGTTTTGTTCTCAGTGGGCAGACCGACAGGGGCCTGGAAACCAAATGATCTGGCTGGCAAGTCAGCTCCTTGAGACGAACCATCAGACACAAACATCTATAGCAATTGGATTGTCTGCAAGCTACAGTCACTTAGGGCTCCCAAAGTCTGTCCACAGAGCCTGGGTCAAAACCCTCAGCCTCCTCAACTCCAAATCAGCTTTGGCACCAGGAATGAAAAGCCATCAGAATAATAGCATTAGGAGGCTGTTGGTCAAAGACGTGTGAAGGGCTGGTAGGGAGACTTGGCTTCCCTGAGTCCCAGGGCTGTGTAGGCTACATGGGAGGGACAGGAAAGGGGAAGCAAGGTGGGGCTGGGTCCCAGGAGGATCTGGGGATGAGGGAGGCTGACAGGGCCCCAGCCTGGAGTCTTGAGTCTGGGCTCTGCCATTTCCCAGCTGTGGTGCCTCAGTCTCTACCTGTTCAAATAGGAATGTCACCAGACCTGGATCTTATACTCTTTAGTGCTAAATAACCATAAAAACAAATGATTCTTGCTTTTTGATGGTGATGATTGAACCCAGGTGTGCTTAACCACAGAACCATATTCCCAGCCCTTTCAATTTTTAAATTTAGAGACAGGGTCTCATTAAGTTGCTTAGGGTCTTGCTAAGTAGCAGAGGCTGGCCTCAAACTTATGATCCTCCTGTCTCAGCCTCTGAGCCACTGGAATTACAGACATGAGTGTCACTGCCACCTGCAACAGGTTACTCGTGGAATCGTAGCTGGTGGTCTGTGACATTGCTGCTGACTATCTGGCATGAGGTGTTTTAAACGTGCAGCAGTTCACTGAGTCTCCAGGGAGGCCCCATTTTATTTCATAGTTGAGTGGACATCATCATGTTTGATGGGTGCCTGGCATTTAGTCCACCACTATCATTTTTACAAAATATCTCTCTGGGGAGTGCTGGGCACACTCAGAAATGAGGTAAAGCAACATCGTCCCAAACATTAAAAAGCTCCTTGTTTTCTCGATTCCTCACCCTGTGACATTCCTGGTCTCTCAGGCAGGAGGAAGGGAGGCATGGAGGTGTCCTGGTCTGGTGAGATATTTCCTCAGCATCTCCTCTGTGTGCCTGAATGAGGGAAGTCGGGGAGAGGACAGGCAGGAAGGATGGGATTTCCCAAGACCCCTTCCCTGTTGAGGAGGGCGGAGGCTGAAGAGTCACTGGCCGCCCCCTCCTCAGCCCTCTGCCTTGGGTGTGGACTGTGGAGTCCCGGTTCCCTCTGGCCTGGGCATGCAGGGGCATCCCTAGCTGACCCAGGTTGGAGGATGACCTCAGCTGGCTTTGTCTCCATTGCACCTGGGCGTACTCCTTCCAGCTCCTCTGGTTCTTCCTCTGTGCTCACTCTCTCCCAGGCCTCTTGGGATGTGTCTTGTGCTTTTTGAATTCGAAAACACAGCCCCTCCACACTGTGGGTTCTGGGGTTAGGCCGACTTCAGACAAGCTCAGTCTCTGTTCCGTGTTGCCTGGGTGGTGAGGGATAAGTGACTTTGCCTTCCTGAGCTTTCTGATCTGTGAATGGGGTAGTGTGAACATTCCTGTGGGGCCCAGAGCTTCGGGGGGCTCCGCTGGGGGTTTTCTATGACTGCCTAGGAACAGGCCCGATTCTCCGTGGTTCCAACAGTGGCTACACTGCTTTGGTTCATAAACCTGTAACTTGGGTAGGACCTCCACCAGGACCCCAGGGCCCTAGGACCCCACTCCATGAAGACTGGAATGCTCCAAGGCTGGTACCAGAATCGCCTAGAAGCTCACCAACTGGTGTCTGGAGATTGGTGATGGTCACCTGACCTGCTCACACATGCTTTCTCCACGGGGCTCCCTGGCTTCCTTCTAGAGGGTGGCTGGCTTCCCAGGGGAGCAACCCAGACTGAGAAAACCAGACAGAGAAAACACTGCTTTGATGATTTCACCTGGAAGTGGCCAAAGGTCACCTCTGCTCTTTCTAGTCATCAAGAATTCAAAAAATTGGCCAAGTTTCAGGGGACTGCAGTGTTCTGGAAGAGCACATGGGGCTGGTGACAATATCTCTGTGGCTAGTTTTTGGAAAATTGAACATATCACAGTTCATGTACAAACAGCTCTTTGTTGTCTTTTCTTTTTTCTTTTTTTGAGTTCAGGGACCCTTAACCACTGAGCCGCATCCCCAACCCATTTTATTCATTCATTCATTCATTCATTCATTCATTCATTCATTTATGTTCTCAAATATTTTGATGCATTATTAACAGTAGTTAACACTGGGATTATGCATTCTTTTACTTTTTACTTTTAATCCACTTATCTAGTACCTTCAGTGTCCATGAGATATTAATTAAAGGAAAAGAGATGAATATTTATGGATTTTTTTATGTTATATGAGGCATTTTACATATACCATTTGATGTTTCATCTAATCTTTTTAATTTTTTTTATTTTCACAGACTGCATTTTGATTCATTGTACACAAATGGGGTACAACTTTTCATTTCTGTGGTTGTACACAATGTAGATTCACATCATTCATGGAATCATACATATACATAGGGTAGTACTGTCTGTCTCAGTCTACTGTCTTTCCTTCCGTCACCCCCTCCCACCCCATTTCCCTGTACACCATCCAAGGTTCCTTCATTCTTCCCCTCACCCCCACCACCCCTCCCTGTTATATATTGTCATTCATTTATCAGAGAAAATATTTTGCCTTTGGTTTTTGGGGCTTGGCCTATTTCACTTAGCATGATATTTTCCAACTTCATCCATTTACCAGCAAATGCCAGAATTTCATTCTTCTTTATGGTTAAGTAATATTCCATTGTGTACATATACCACAGTTTCTTTATCCATTCGTCAATTGAAGGGCATCTAGGTTGGTTCCACAATCTAGCTCTTGTGAATTGAGCTGCTATGAATATTGTGTGGCTGCATCACTGTAGTTTGCTGATTTTCAGCCCTTCGGGTATAAACCCAGGAGTGGGAGAGCTGGGTCAAATGGTGGGTCCATTCCAAGATTTATGAGGAATCTCCACACTGCTTTCCAGAGTGGTTGCACCAATTTGCAACTCCACCAGCAATGTATGAGTGTGTCCTTTACCCACATCCACGCCAACGTTTATTGCTTGTGCTCTTGATAATAGCCATTCTAATTGGAGTAAGAGGAAATCCTAGGGTGGTCATCTAAACTTTAAACTATAAAAGCAATGTTATTTTTCCCACATTGCAGGTAATGAGGCTGAAGCTCAAAGAGACCTACAGGCTTGCCCAAGGTCACAAAGTTCTCAGGAGCCAAGGCAAAATCTGAATTCCTGTCTAACTCCAGAACATTGAGATTTCCCATTTCACCTTCACATGAGAGTTTTCCAGAAACTCTCGAGCTTGAAGTATTTCTTTAATTTTCTTTTTTTATTAATTTTTATTCATTCTAATTGTTTATACATGATAATAGAATGCATTTTGACACATTGTGCACAAATGGAGGATAGCTTCTCATTCCTCTGGCTATACATGGTGCTGAGTCACACTGGAAGTGTAATCACACATGTATACAGGGTAATAATGTCCGTCTCATTCTACTGGCCTTCCCATCCCTACCTCCCCA
Organism: Sciurus carolinensis; assembly: GCF_902686445.1. NCBI lineage: Eukaryota > Metazoa > Chordata > Mammalia > Rodentia > Sciuridae > Sciurus > Sciurus carolinensis. Next base: position 49,762 of record NW_025920170.1, on the reverse strand, counting down.
CCCCTTCCCTCATGCCCCTCTGCATAACCCAAAGTTCCTTCATTCTTCCCTACCCACTCCCAACTCTGGATCAGTATCCGCTTATCAGAGAAAACATTCAGCCTTTGTTTTTTTGGGATTGGCTTATTTCAGTTAGCATGATAGTCTCTAGTTTCATCCATTTACATGCAAATGCCATAATTTCATTCTTCTTTATGGATGAGTAACATTCCATTGTGAATATTATTCAATCATCTGTTGAAGGGCACCTAGTTTGGTTCCATAGTTTAGCTACTGTGAATTCAGCTGCTATAAACATTGTTGTGACTGTGTCACTGTGGTGTGATGATTTTTAAGTACTTTGGGTATAAACTGAGGAGTGGGATAGCTGGGTCAAGTGGTGGTTCCATTCCAAGTTTTCTGAGGAATCCCTATACTGCTTTCCACAGTGGTTGCACCAATCTGTAGTCCCACCAGCAATGTATTAGTGTACATTTTCCCCCACTTCCTCATCAACATTTATTGTTGCTTATATTCTTGATCATTGCCATTTTGGCTGGAGTGAGATGGAATCTTCGAATAGCTATGATTTGTTTTTCTCTAATTGCTAGAGATGTTGAACATTTTTTCATATGTTTGCTCCAAGCCCCCTTTTTATATTTTATTTAGACACAGGGTCTTGCTGAGTTGCTTAGTGCCTCACTAAGTTGTGGAGGCTGGCTTTGAACTCTCAATCCTCCTGCCTCAGCCTCCCAAGCTGCTGGGATCACAGGTATGTGCCACTATGCCCAGCTACAAAGAGCTCTTTGAACAATAGCTGACACACAGGATGCTGTCGCCTTGTTCTTCCTGCAACCAGAAATGCAGGACCCTGGTAGTTAGAGGTCTTGCGATTCTGTTAAATTCCATCACCCTGTGCTGTGCAAGACCCAGAGCGGATTCCCAGCAGATGTGTGTTGCTGAGGGATTTTTAACCCTGCAACTCTGTGGTTCTCAAAACTGACCACTGGCCACAATTACTGAGGGGATGAGATCTATGCGCAGAACTATCCCCAGGCTTCACTTCCGACCTGCTGCATCAGAATCCCCCATGCTGGGTCCTTTAGATGAACATTTTTAATGACTTCACCCAGGGGCTCAGATGCAGCCAGGAGTGGAAGAGGGTAGGAAGGAGAGTGGGGGAGGGGGTAAGAAGGATGGAGCCAAAAGAGAAAAGAGGGGAAAAGTTAACAGGGATTTATAGAACCCTCAAAATGGTTTTTAACATCCTTTTTGGCCTGGTTACTCTTTTACCTTCAGATGGTTGCCAATATCTGAGAAAAAATTCTGGCTTCATGGATCAAAATCCAGGCCCACATGGTACCTGGGACAGAGCTTCGCAGGGCTGTGTTCTTTGGGCTGGGTGTGCTGGGACACCTGCGACCACATGGAAGGACCGGTATTTCTTGTTCATTCTTAAATAGAGCCAGGCCAGTGTGGGGCATGACATACCCCTGGCCAGGTGGGCTCTCACTGGGACAGGCCTCGCCATGAGGTCTGGAACATAGGCTTCTGCTGCTTGGAATGAAGCCAGAGCAAGCTGTTTTCAATTCACCATGGAGATTCTGCAGGAAAATGGTGTTTGGTTGTCCAGAACGCAGGCTCCTACAAAAATCCCAGCTTTGCTTTTTATGTGGTTCTCTCAGAGCTGAGCAGAAACAAGTAGAGAAGCAAAACTTGTCTTTCCCGACTGTTCCAGCTTCACAATTCCTTGAGACGGGAGCTGGGCTTTTGAATAAGGAGCATCATCAATTCTCTGCCAAGGATGGGATGGCCAAGGTGTCCCAGCATCATCCGGGTGTTTTGGAGAAATGATTAATTTTATCCTCAGCAGTAGGAGTTAGGTGTGTTATTTCCCATTTATAGAGATCCAAAGTGAGATCGGGCTTCTGATGGTGGAATGAACCCAGGATACTTTCTTTTCCTTAGTCCTTTTTTTGGGGTACTGGGGATGGAACTTGGGGGGATCTATTGCTAAGCTCCATTCTTAACCCTTTTTATGTCTCCCTATGTTTCCAAGGCTGGCCTCAGATGTGGGGTCCTCCTGCCTCAGCCTCCCAAGCTATTGGGATTAAGGGTATGCACAACCACACATCCTGCAGCCTTTTCCTTGATCTTGTCACATGGCTTTCATTCCCTGCTATATCCCTCAACAGTTCTTTCTTGGGCACCTACTGTGTCCAGGCACTGCCTGAGGCTCTGTGGATACATTGGTGATCAGAATCAGGTAGTTTTGTCCTTCATGACTTCATGAGCCTCTCGTGGCTTTCTTTTGTCTCCTTATTGCGACAGCACCCTGGAACGTTTATTTGGACAGATTCCTCTTCCACCTTCCTCAGTGGTAGTAGGTACCCGCTGGACTTCAGTTGTGTGTCGACTCATCTTTCTGCTCCATCAGGAGGGGTACAAGGGTCATATCCCAGCCTGAGCCCAGGATTTATGTCACTGACAATGGGCTTCTTGTTTCCCCAAGCATCCCTCTTCTAGAAATATCGTTATCTCCCCTGCCTTTTGGAAATTGTTCCTCCCTGACTCTAAAGACAGAACTCTAGCAGAGCAGCCAGTCAGAGGAGTCCACAATGATTGGTTCTGTTGTGAGCATGTGACTTGGGCCCAGTCAGTTGTATGGCTTCCCTGGGATTTTTCTAGTGGAGCAGATAGGTAAGACTCCCACTGTTTATTCAAGGGCAGGCACAATCCCAGCTTCCTGGTGGCTGCAGTGTGGGAGAATTAACTCCAAAAGAAGGGTGGATGGCAGGAAGAGGAGACAGGGACCTGTGGGGTCTGAGTCCTTGCTTTCGAGCTTCCCTAAGGTCAGGTTCACCAGGTCCCTTCCATGGTTCCAGAGGGGTGCTGCTATCCCCCTGGGTTTCTGCCTTTGATTAGTTTTAAATGACTTTGATGTTCTGTCACTGACACCCAAAGAGTCCCTTAAAGGGAACCATCATGATGATCATAAAAACTAGAGAGCCGCCAACATTTATATCAAATGGGTGATGTGCGGGTCCTGGAATTAGGTGGGCAGGTGTTGCCAGTGGCACTGCGAGGGCTTGGGTATCACTGTGGGTCAGAGCCTGGGCTTTTACAGACTAGCGCCCTTGGGTTCAAATCTCAGCTCTGGTCCCACACTTTATAATATTGGGAAAATTTCTTAACCTCTCTGAGTTCCTTCTTATTACAGACAGAAACCAGGAAGAGCACAGGTGTAAATATGGGTCCAAATTCCTGGACCTGGTGTATCCTTTTTGCTAGTAATTTGCCCCTGTCCCCTTTCACTCCATGTTTATTCAGCAACATGGGTTCAAAGTTTAGATAGTTTCCAACTTATAACCATCCAACTCATGGTGGCTTGAGTTAGGATTTTCCCACTTCACAATGATGCATAAGCCACAGGTGCTCAGTAGAAACCTTTAGAATTTGGGGCTTTTCCTGGGCTAGTCCTGTGTGGCAGGCTACTCTGTTGAGACCCCGGGGAAAAGGACAGGTCAGAGTTCCCAGCCAGCCATGCTGTGACTTGGCCCAGCACCGTGTGGCTGCTGTGCTTTGGAGACACACACTCAACACCTTACACGGGATATTCAGCACTTCATTTTAAAATAGGCTTCGTGTCTGATGGTTCCACCCAACAGTGGGTCAGCGAAAGTGTCCTGAGCATATTCAAGGCTGGCCAGGCTAAGCTGTGACGTCAGCCAGGGGAGGGGCGGATCGAGTGTGTATTTGACTTCTGATGGCTTTGCTGGGATATGACCACCATCACCAGAGGCACATCTGTATTTTCCATTTGTGAGCCATTGAGACGCAGTGCTGAACAACATCGACCTTGACCCTGCCCTTTGGGAGCTGGTGGGCTCAATGGGGGGCAGACACATATATTGCAAAGCTGATCCAAGAGAGGAGGTGGTCAGGGTGCTGGGGGTGCCTTTGAGAGGACAGTCTGTCCTGGAGCTGAGAGTGAAGGTGGGCCTCCTGGGGACAAAGAAACATAAGTCTTGAGAAGAACAATGAGTAGGGTAGAGAAAGGCCAGGCAGCAGGGGAAGAGGGGCTCCTGGTGTGAAAAGGACAGTCCTTGCAGGGCACCCGGCAGGAACAAAGGCTTCTTATGGGAAAGTAACAAGACAATGAGCTTGGCTGGAATATGAATCTGAAAGGATCAGGATGGCCGGGCACTGTGGCACATGCCTGTCATCCCAGTGGCTGGGGAGGCTGAGGCAGGAGGATCGAGAGTTCAAAGCCAGCCTCAGCAAAAGTGAGGTGCTCAGCAACTCAATGAGACTCTGTCTCTCAATAAAATACAAAACAGGGCTGGGGATGTGACTCAGTGGTCAAGTGCCCCTGAGTTCAATCCCCAGTACCCCCTATCAATACCCCCCAAAAAGGGGATCAGGACTGGGTTGAAGAGACAAGGACAACAGATGCAGCTGGCTCTTGCATTTCATGTTAAGCTGTTAGGATGTGAGTCAGAAAGGATCACGACGACCGGGCACAGTGGCGCATGCCTATAATCCCAGCCACTTGGGAGACTGAGACAGGAGGATCCCAAGTTCAAAGCCAGCCTCAGCAACTCAGCAAGGTCCTAATCAACTTAGAGAGAACCTGGTTCTAAATAAAAAAAAATATAAAAAGGACTGGAGATGTTGCTCAGTGGTTAAGAATCCCTGGGTTCATTCCCTGGCACCAAAAAAAAAAAAAAGATATTAGGACTTCCTCCTTCTGACCCAGGGCACCTTTGCAGAATAGCTAAAAGACCATTTGAGATGTTGTCTGGAAGTTGAGCAGAGAAAGCATCAGACTGGAGTCCTGGACCAAAGACAGGAAGTTTTTGTAGATTTCCACCTCCCACTTTTTCAGAGGAAAACCTAGTTCCTGAGAAGAAAATTGGCATCCCCAAATGCCACCACGCTTGTAGGCAGGCAGGCTGGGACAGAAAGTGGGACTGCAGATCTCCAGCCCTGGGTATTCTCCCACTCCCGTGCCTACCTGGCCAGACCTGGCACCTGGCAGCTCTCTCAAGTGGGGACAGCCCCGACCCCTCATGTACACGCAGCCACATGATCTCAGGAAGCTTGCAATAAATTTTTTTTCCAGGCAGTACCTGCTCCATCTCTGCAAAACAATGTATTTATTATTGCTGAGCCCTTTCCATCTTTGAGGAGAAAATGCATACCACAAGACTCTCCAAAGCTGAGCTGCCCCGGTTTACAAATACAGACCATTATTAGCTTTGTGTTTACCACTGGTATTACCCAGAGGTGAGTATAATAGTTACTATGTACTAGATGTACACAGGACAAGTCACTAGCACACGTGGGGCCTAGGTTACCTCTTAAAGCCTCCTGTGTCCAGTGAGACACACATATCAGTGAGGAAACTGAAATGATTGGAGGTTCAGAGACTTGCTTGTGGTTGTACAAGTGGGGACCAGGGAAAGCAGAATTTTAAATTCAGTCTTTCTGAAGTCCATTTTGTTTGACTCCAGATGATGTTGCTGTTGTTGTTGGTGGTGGTGACCCTCAACTTTATTGGAAGTAATGCTAAGAGAAGCAACTGTGATTCCAGTCTGTTTCCATGAATACACTCAAATCAACTTAAAGCATGTGTCCATGGAAAAAGTTTGGTTTGGGACTCAGAGAAGCTCAGCAGCAAATGCTGTTCTGCTGCCCCATGTGAGTTATTGGCTAGTTAACTCAAAAAAGCTGGAGTATCCATCCTCGTTTCAGATAATGTTGACTTCAAGACAAACTTAGTCAGAAGGGATAAAGAAAGACATTTCATACTGCTTAAGGGAACCATAAATCAGCAAGACATAACAATCATAAATATCTATGCCCCAAACAGTGGCTCATCCATGTATGTAAACAAATCTTTCTCAATTCCAGAAATCAAATAGACCACAACACAATAATACTAGGTGATTTTAACACACCTCTCTCACCAATAGACAGATCCTCCAAACAAAAATTGAACAAAGAAACCATAGATCTCAATAACACAATCAATAATTTAGACTTAATGGACATATATAGAATATACCGTCCAACAAAGAGCAAATACACTTTCTTCTCAGCAGCACAAGGATCCTTCTCTAAAATAGACCATATTTTATGCCACAAAGCTAATGTTAGCAAATACAAGAAGATAGAGCTACTACCTTGTATTCTATCAGATCATAATGGATTGAAATTAGAAATAAATGACAGAATAAAAAACAGAAACTACTCCAACACCTGGAGATTAAATAATACAGTATTGTATGATGAATGGATAACAGAAGACATCGAGGGAAAATAAAAAAAAATTCTTAGAGGTAAATGAGAAGAAAGATAGATCATATCAAAATCTCTGGCACACTATGAAAGCAGTACTTAGAGGAAAATTTATTTCATGGAGCACATTCACTAAAAGAAGAAAAAATAAAGAAATAAACGACCTAACAATAGAGCTCAAAGTCCTAGAAAAAGAAGAACAGAGCAACAGCACAAGAAGTAGAAGACAGGAAATAGTTAAACTCAGAGCTGAAATCAACAAAATTGAAACAAAGAAACAATCAAAAAAAGTGAAAAAGTAGTTGGTTCCTTGAAAAAATAAACAAAATTGATAATAGCTACACTAACAAAGAGAAGGAGTGAGAAAACTAAAATTTTTAAAATTCAGAATGAATAAGGAAATAACACAACAGACAAGAGTGAAATACAAAACATAATTAGAAGCTATTTTGAAAATCTATACTCCAATAAAATAGAAAATCCCAAAGGCATCAACAGGTTTCTAGAGACATATGAATTACCTAAACTTAATCAGGAGGACATACACAACTTAAATAGATTAATTTCAAGTAATGAAATAGTAATTTCAAGTAATGAAATTTCTACCACTAAAGAAAAGTCTGGGACCAGATGTGTTCTCAGCCTAGTTCTACAAAACCTTTAAAGAAGAGCTCATTCCAATACTTCTCAAAGTATTTCATGAAATAGAAAGGGGGGAACCCTCCCTAACTCATTCTATGAAGCCAATATCACCCTGATACCTAAACCAGACAGAGACACATTGAGGAAAGAAAATTTTAGACCAATATCCTTAATGAATATTGATGCAAAAATTCTCAACAAAATCTTAGCAAATCACATACAAAAATATATTTAAAATATAATGCACCACAAACAAGTGGGTTTTATCCCAGGGATGCAATGTTGGTTCAACATTTGGAAATCAATAAATGTAATTCACCATACCAACAGACTTGAAGTCAAGATTCACATGATTATTGCGATAGATGCAGAAAAAGCATTTGATAAATAAAGCATCCCTTCATGCTCAAAACACTAGAAAAAATAGGGATAGTGGGAACATTCCTTAACATTGTAAAGGCCATCTACACTAAGCCCATGGCCAATATCATTCTAAATGGTGAAAAACTGAAAGCATTCCCCCTAAAAACTGGAACAAGGCACGGATGCCCTCTTTCACCACTTCTATTCACCATTGTCCTCAAAACTCTAGTCAGAGCAATGAGACAGACCAAGGAATTTAAAAGGATATGAATAGGAAAAGAAGAACTCAAACTATCCCTACTTGCTGGAGACATGATTATATATTTAGAAGAACCAGGAAATTCCACCAGAAAATTTTAGAACTCATAAGTGAATTCAGTAAAGTAGCAGGATATAGGATCAATGCTCATAAATCCAATGAATTTTTATACATAAGTGATGAATCTTCAGAAAGAAAAGTTAGGAAAACTACCCCTTTCACAATAGCTTTGAAAAAATAATATACTTGGGAATCAATCAAACAAAGGAGGTGAAAGACCTCTACAATGAGGACTTCAGAACACTAAAGAAAGAAATTAAAGAAAACCTTAGAAGATGGAAAGATCTCCCATGTTCTTGGATAGGCAGAACTAATATTGTCAAAATGGCCATACTACCAAAAGTCCTATACTGATTCAATGCAATTCCAATTAAAATCCCAATGATGTACTTCACAGAAATAGAGTAAGCAATCATGAAATTCATCTGGAAGAATAAAAAAATCAGAATAGCTAAAGCAATCCTAAGCAGGAAGAGCGAAGCAGGGGGTATCACAATACCTTCAACTATACTACAAATCAATAGTAACAAAAATGGCATGGTATTGGCACCAAAATAGACAGGTAGATTAATGGTACAGAATAGAGGACACAGACACAAACCCAAATAAATACAATTGTCTTATACTAGACAAAGAGACCAAAAATATGCAATGGAGAAAAGATAGTCTTTTCAACAAATGGCGTTGGGAAAATTGGAAATCCATATGCAGCAGAATGAAATTAAACCCCTATCTCTCACCCTGCACAAAAATCAACTCAAAATGGATCCAGGACCTTGAAATTAGACCAGAGACCCTGCATCTTATAGAACAAAAAGTAGGTCCAAATCTTCAACTTGTTGACTTAGGAACAGACTTCCTTAACAGGACTCTCATAGTACAAGAAATAAAAGCAAGAATCAATAACTGGGATAGATTTAAATTAAAAAGCTTTCTCTCAGCAAAGGAAACTATCAGCAATGCGAAGAGAGAGCATACAGAGTGGGAGAAAATCTTTGTCACTCATACATCAGATAGAGCACTAATTTCCAGAATATATAAAGAACTCAAAGAACTCTACACCAAGAATACAAATAATCCAATCAACAAATGGGCTAAGGAAATGAACAGACACTTCACAGAAGAAGATGTACAAGCAATCAACAGATATATGAAAAAATGTTCAACATCTCTAGTAATAAGAGGAATGCTTCAAAACCACCCTAAGATTCCATTTCACCCCAATTACAATGGCAATTATCAAGAACACAAGCAACAATAGGTGTTGGAGAGGAAGTGGGGAAAAAGGTACACTCATACATTGCTGGTGGGCTTGAAAATTATTTCAGCCATTCTGGAAAGCACTATGGAGATTCCTTAGAAAACTTAGAATGTAACCACCATTTGGCCCAGCTATTCCACTCCGTGGCCTATACCCAAAGGACTTAAAATCACCATACAACAGAGATACAGCCACAACAATGTTCATAGCTGCTCAATTCACAATAGCCAGATTGTGGAACAAACCTAGATGCCCTTCAATTGATGAATGGATAAAGAAACTGTGATATATATATATATATATATATATATATATATATATATATACACAATGGAATATTACTCAGTTATAAAGAATAATAAAATTATGGCTTTTGCAGGCAAATGGATGAAATTGGAGAATATCATGTTAAGTGAGATAAGCCAATCTCAAAAATCCAAAAGACAAATGATCTCACTGATAAGTGGATGATTACACATAATGAGGGGTGGGAGGGGGGCCAGAATGGAGGAAGGAGGGACTGTATAGAGGGAAAAGAGGGGTTGAGAGGGAAGGAAAAAATAACAGAATGAATAAAAAACTATTACCCTAGGTAAATGTATGATTACACAAGTGTTATGCCTCTACTTCATGTACAGAGAAACAAGATGGATCTCATTTTTTTACAATAAAAATACATGTTAAAATCATGGGAAAAAAAGCAAAACACAACTCAAACAGTTCAAAAACTCTTATCTTATTAACATAAACATCACAAAATTGTAATGCAATTATATAATGGTCTTTGTTGGGTGTGGGTATGTTTTTTCCCTTACAATTTTATAGCAAGTCTTTGACCATTTGTGTGTTTATAGTATGTATGTAAGCTTTTATTTTTCAATTGGCAATTCACTTAACTTTTTAATATTTATATAATGAACAAAAAGCTTGCAAATTTCTATTAATTGCATTCTAATTGTGAGTTTTTACATTTAAATTAAATTGAACAAAGAAAATGCACTTAAAGCTATTTTAAAGTGTATAGTTTAGTTATTATATAATATTATAATTATATAGTTTAGTTACTTGGTTTATATATTATTATATCTTATATCTTATTTCAGTTTTATCATTATTTATTATTATTTATGACAGTTTTTATATCTTATCTGACAGAAATTATTATCTCATATCTTATTTGACAGTTCTACATGTCAATTAAATTGCACAAAGAAAATGCACTTAAACTTATTTTTAAATTTTGTAGTTCATTTATATCTTATTTGACTTAGGTGGTTTAAATACATTTGATAGTTTTTTACCCCTTAGCCTCATTGGAATAAATTTTTACTTTATGACAGTTCCAATCTTTTTGGTATTTTCTACAGTGGTCTTTAGAAACAATTGCTTTAGAAGTTTTAAAATTCAATGCATTTTCTCTTGATATTGGATTTTGTTAAAAAACATTCCTTTTGTATGAAATGTTTTGAATTATAAATCATTTTATGTACTTTTTCCACCTGGACTATCAACCATTGGAAATGTACTTCACTAGAACCAAGCAAAAATTTATTTAAGTTCATTCCAAGAGTATAGCTCAGTAAGCCTCATTGTTTGGAATGTGAGAGAAGGGACAGATGATTGAATATGTTTCATTTATAAAATATCAAGTTTTTATAACTAGTACATTCCTGTTATTTTCTGGGTTTCTTCATTTTGTTTAAAATAGAATGTAAGTAAAACAAATTAATATAAATTTATATGCATATACTATTTACCTATAATGAAAATAGGACATAAGTAAAAACTTATACATCATTTTGTCTAAAATAGGATATATCCTATTTTATAACCTATTTTCCTATTTAGACAAAATGATGTATAAATTTTTTTTCATACCCTATTTTAGATATAGGTAAATAGGATAGAAATGGGATATAAGGAAAAAAAGAAAAAGGAATATGTTACCAAAACTTGATATTTTATAGATGAAATAGATGCAATCATCTATCTCGGACAGTCAGGGTGCAACTCGTCTCTGCAAAGATACATCTGTCTTAACTGTCTAGTTACAGGGCTTCATAGACACTAGAAGGTATGAATCATCATTGGGTGTTAAACAAGATAACTATTGGCTGTTTACACAGGGAATTCCTGTGCTTAAGGGGTTAAAGATGTCATTTGCTGTATTTTAACATAAGACAGATTTTTTAAAGAATTTTTTTGTTATGCTAACACTAGATAAAAATCAACTTTATTTGTAAAAATTTACCTCAGACCATTTAACTTTATAGTGTGATTAATCCCAGGTAATTTGGTATGAGCCAGAGTGCATCCCTTTTATATGTGCAGTGCTCTACTAAGGATGGCCAGGGATTTTTACAATATGGTACAAGGCACTTCAGTCACTTTGAAGCTTCATGGGTGTTTTGGAGTCATATTAAATGTCTCCATCAGAATGTAAGAAAACACTTTAGGCATCATTGGGCCATACTGGAATCTTAAAATACAAGTGTGAATTATTTTAAAGACATCATTTAATTTGTAATTTTTTTATCAAGAATATTTCTGATAAGCAGAAGACTTTTTAAAAATCTAACTTGGTGGGTAAAGGTTTTCATATGCCCAACATAATGCTGTGGTGGCAAGAAACAACCAGTACTTCTGCACTCTTTGTTTCCCAGGGGCTTGGATACCTCTCTGCTATGGACATATATAACACTAATTGGAATTTTACTCAGCTTAACTGCTACACTTATGTCTAGGCAGGGCTTGGGTTCTTATCAGGCAACATCTTGGACACATGACTATAATGTGCTGCCACTGTGTGTACTGAAAATATGTGAAAATGGTTGAACGTGGACTGTCTGTATATGTATGTCAAAATGTCTCTGAGATGCTGCTGCTGCCACTACACTTGAAATATTATCTAGTGGAGTTCAATCCTAGTGGCCAGTCTGTGATACTGCATGTATTCTACAGCTGTTGACAGGAGTAAGACTGTTTAGTGAATATTTTCTAATTTTTATTGTTGTAGCCAGAGATAATTTCAGAATAAAATTTTAATGTCCTACCTTAAAAGAATAAAATACTATATAAAAGGGACAAAAATAAATACCCTCTTTTTCAATGTGTGAACTGTAAAACAAGCAAACAAAAAACCAAAATCATCAGACTTTATTACAATTAAAGCCCTGTGTCTTTTTCCTACATACTGTGCCCTTTCCCATCTTTGCCCCATATGCTACCCTCAATGTGCACTTTATGATAAACAATTTAGTGTATCCTATAATAAAGATATTATTTTTCAAACAAACAAACAAACAAACAAAAAGCCATGGAGACCTCAAGGTTGCAGGAGAGGCCCATCAATGTGGCATATGCCTGTAATCTCAGCAGCTTGGGAGGCTGAGGCTGGAGGATAACAGATTCTCAGTCAGCCTTAGCTACTTAGGGAGGTTGTAAGCAACCTAGGGGACCTTGTCTCTAAATAAAAAATAAAAAGGTTTGGAGATGTGACTCAGTGTGGTTAAGAGCCCTTGGGTTCAATCCCCAATAACCTTACTCCCCCCCAGCAAAAAAAAATTGCATAAGAAACCAAAAGATTATTTCACACCCATTTAAAGAAATCTTGCCTTATTTATAGGGACACACCAATTAGAGTTTCTCATCTGACAAAACAGAGGCCAAAGGAAGTGGTACAACATTTTGAAATGATAAAAGAACAATGAAAAAAAAAAAAAAAACGGAAAAACCTTACATCTGGCAAATGACAGGGAAATGAAGACCTTCTCAGAGGAAGGAAAACTCAGAGAATTTGTTGACAGCAGGTTCAACCAAAAACGACAGCCCTGTATGTTCTCACCATGAGAAAGAAATGATAAAGGAAGGAATCCTGGAACATCACACCTGAGGAGAGCTGACTGTGGTGACTCAGGGGTAGAGGCTCACCTAGCATGTGTGAGGCCCAGGTTCCAATCTCAGCACCACACAGAGATCAATAAATAAAGGTGTGTCAACAACTAATGAAAATGTTTTTAAAAATATGTTGATGAGGAAGAATGAAACAGGGGGTATCGCAATACCAGATCTTCAACTATACTACAAAGCAATAGTAACAAAAACAGCATGGTATTGGCACCAAAATAGACAGGTAGATCAATGGTACAGAATAGAGGACACGGACACAAAACAAAATAAATGCAATTTTCTCATACTAGACAAAGGTGCCAAAAGCATGCAATGGAGAAAAGATAGCCTCTTCAACAAATGGTGCTGGAAAACTTAGAAATCCATATGCAACAGAATGAAACTAAACCCCTATCTCTCACCCTGCATAAAAATGATCTCACAATGGATCAAGGACCATGAAATCAGACCAGAGACCCTGCATCTTATAGAAGAAAAAGTAGGACCAAATCTTCAACTTGTTGGCTTAGGATCAGACTTTCTTAACAGGACTCCTATAGCACAAGAAATGAAAGCAAGAATAAATAACTGGGATCGATTCAAACTAAATAGCTTTCTCTCAGCAAAGGAAACTATCAGCAATGCGAAGAGAGAGCCTACAGAGTGGGAGAATATCTTTGCCACTCATACTTCAGATAGAGCACTAATTTCCAGATTATATAAAGAATGCAAAAAACTCTACACCAAGAATACAAATAACCCAATCAACAAATGGGCTAAGGATATGAACAGACACTTCACAGAAGATCTACAAGCACTCAACAAATATATGAAAAAATGTTCACCATCTTTAGTAATAAGAGAAATGCAAATCAAAACTACACTAAGATTCCATCTCACCCCAATTAGAATGGCGATTATCAAGAACACAAGCAACAATAGGTGTTGGAGAGGATGTGGGGAAAAAGGTACACTCATACATTGCTGGTGGGGCTGCAAATTAGTGCAGCCACTCTGGAAAGCAGTGTGGAGATTCCTTAGAAAACTTGGAATGGAACCACAATTTGACCCAGCTATCCCACTCCTTGGCCTATACCCAAAGGACTTAAAATCAGCATATTACAGAGATACAGCCACATCAATGTTCATAGCTGCTCAGTTCACAATAGCCAGATTGTGGAACCAACCTAGATATCCTTCAATTGATGAATGGATAAAGAAACTGTGGCATATATATACAATGGAATATTACTCCACCATAAAGAAAGATAAAATTATGGCATTTGCAGGCAAATGGATGAAATTGGAGAATATCATGCTAAGTGAGATAAGTCAATCTCAAAAAACTAAAGGACAAATGATCTCGCTGATAAGCGGATGAGGACATATAATGGGGGGTGGGAGGTGTTAGCATTAGGTTTAGGCTTAGGTTTAGGGTTAGGGAAAAGGACTGTAGTAAGAATGAAGTAAAGAAGGACTGTATAGAGGGAAAAGAGGGGTGGGAGGGGTGGGGGGAAGGGAAAAAGAATAATGAATCAAACATCATTGCCCTATGTAAGCGTATGATTACACAAATGGTATGCCTTGACTCCATGTACAAATAGAGAAGCAACATGTATCCCATTTGTATACAATAAAAAAAAAAAACCTACCCCTTAACAAGTGTGAATTTGTTTTTAGGGATAAAAACAAGAAATATAAGATAAATTTATGACAAGGTATTAACTTAACTCTATTATTTTAACGCTATTTCCACTTTACTGCACACCAAAATAAGAAGACTGGTTTCCCTTGTTTTGCACTCTGGACAGAAATAATCAAATTGGTGCTTCCAATTGTGAGAAGCCAGCAGCATTAAGAGACAGGGAGATAGTCACATCTGGCCAGATCTTCAACCTGCTTTTGCATATGCTTCTCCTGCCTCTCCCACTGTTTCCTCTGTTCCCACTCCTGCCTCTCCCACTGTTTCCTCTGTTCACAAAAATATGATTAATATCCATGCATTTGTGAAACCCTGCCTTGTAAACAAGGCTGAGGCTTTCCATCCCAAAGTGGTGGAGGTGGAGTTAATGAGAAGAGAGACTGTGGGGAATGAATAGGAAAATGCCAATGTTAAAGTAATTGAGCATGAATGTCAAACACTGACTTGGGACCAATCTTCATTTGTTGAAGGAAAGTCTGATCAGCTGGTGGGCAGATGGAACTGGCATTGATCTGCATTCAGTGCCATCCCCAGAATCTGTGTCTCACAACAGTCTACACTTTGTGACCATGGCACCTGTGATTTCCCACCTACAATCACTATATTTTCCTCTCCTTTTTCTTTTCAAATACTTTCTTTCTTCTTTCCCTCTTTCCTTCCTTTCTAAAAATGGTTTCTTATCTCTTCTTTTAAAATTTGCCTCATGTCTCCCCAAGTCTTATAAAGAATTTAAAGTATTATAGTCTCAATACCTGCTATTCCTATTTTTAAAATGTGTAAGTTTCCAGCCTCAGTTTGGAATAACACTGATGATGGTTATGGCTGGAAGAATCATCACTGCTATAATTTTTCCTTTAAAAACTCTGCATAGACTTCAAAGCCCAGTGAAACCATTACTTATTAACTACTTGAATGCATTCCTGTGAGACTCTATCATCCCCAATGAGATCCTGTACCTATTCTTACATGACAAGGATCACTGGAAGATTTGCACAATAGTGAAAAAATGAACGTTTTAACAATCCACAGGCTAATAGTAAATTTTACTGAGTAGTTTCATTCAGAAAAGAGTAACAAGTTTCAAGAAAATTAAATTTTGTAGGAAAAAACTTTCATTCTAAAAGTTTTTGGAACACATAGTTATGCATAGTTACAAAAATTACAGATGAAAATGTTTTAGTAGTTTATAATGCAAAGAATAGACACAAAAGTACATCAACGGAAAATGGGTTAAGAAAAAATAGGTTATATTTTTTAAGTAAAATTTAAAGAATTATTTGTGGAAAAGATATAATACCTATGAGGAACAGAGGCAACAACAGAATTTTATTATATAATCTTAGGTAAACTACAAGCTCATGTAAATTATATGTATTTATAAGATTGATTACATGCCTAGCTGATAGTGATAGAATTTGTCCAAGATTGAGTTTTCATTTATCATTTCTAAAATTTCCATTTTAAGTACATATTATAATTCCCATAATGAAATATTGTGAAAATAATCAAACAATGAACTTCTCAATCCCTACCTACAGAGCAAAGACATCAGAATGAACACTGAAAAAGAAATCATATGAGGAAGCTCTTGGCTATGAAGATTCTTGTCCAACTTGGCAAATGGCTACACATTAAAAAAATATGACTTAGATTTTATAAACAAAAAACACAAACCATACTGTCTCTACCACAAGTGCACTATTATTGGTCTTCACAATTCAAAATTTTTGGTATATAGATTGAAAACATGCTTATGTATATGAGCATCTTTCCTGCAGCTTGAATGTGCCAAAGAATACCCCTAGGGATTGCATCTTAAATCTCCCACAGACAACTCATGTGCTCAAGGTTTAGCCCCCGAGTTCAGCAATGCTCACTGGTGGATTTTGGGGGAAACATCCCATGATGAGTGCTCTGATGTGATCATGAATTACTCAGTCAAGATGAAGACAACATTAAGCAGTGGGAGAAAATGGAAGAAGGTTGGGCATTGATGGAGGAAGACCTGAAGAGGGGGATGCCCTCAGCACACGTATATTTTTGCTGGGGGCTCCTCTTAATCCTCATTCTCCTAGTAGTAGTCCTTCTCTTCTTCCCATCTTTCTCTCCTTCTCTTTCTCAGTCTCCTCATCTCCTATTAAATCACCTGGTTGGCAAGTGCTCCATAGCTTGCAGGTGCCACACCCTCTGCTACTATGGACAGCCACAGTTCAGGACCAAATGGAAAGCTGTGAAACCCTGACCCAAAACAGGAGTCCCCTGCTAAGTTATTTCCCCAAGTATTTGACAAGGGAGGAAAGTATGACCAACTCAGACACCTCGTGTTAGCCATGTTCTGCTATTGTTGCTAGCCAGCTCTACGTGGAGCATGCATCCTACAAGGGAGGCCACATTCCAAATGCTGCCCTACTGAGATCAATCATTCCAAAGACCAGGAAAGGGACGGCTTCACTCCCACATTTTGCTATGGTCCAGGGATACAACAACCCCCAGTGGGTTTCAGATGGCCAGTGAGTCTCTGGTCTGAACACCTGTCTCCTGCTGCCCTCCTCTAAAAAGGGCTGTTCTCTATTTGGGTTTGGATGGATGTACCTGTGCTATGAATTTCCAAGCCTACCAAGGCTTTAGCCTTCTACTTCCATGAACTCTACTAACTTAACAGAATTAGTGGATTAGGATATGAGAGAATGTTTCACAGGCTGGTTTTGGATGCAGTTTCAGCATGGACAGAAAAGGGATTATGGCTACTGCGGACTTTTGGCTCACAGAAAAGAAAACAGCAATGGCATTAATTACAGGTCAGCTTTGTGGCATATGTGCCTAGGAAGCCCTCATCTGATTTGAGTGAGGGAAGATAACCTGGCTCTACTGATTCCATCTAGGCAAGTGGACTCAGGCACAGAAGGCTTGGTCATTTGTGCAGTGTCAGACTGTTGAGGCTGTCTCCCAGTCTGTTCTTTTTTCAGATTTAGTCCTGTTCCTGCTTGCTAGAATACTGACAATGCTCTGCACAGAGAGTGGATTTCTGGTCATGGAGAAGGCTTTCAATAGTACTGCTTCAGTCCACAAATGCATCAACTGCATCCTTAGCCCCTGTGTTCCCATCTTCCTCTGCAAACACTCCCCTCAGTGAGCCCTGGGGCCACATGACCCCTGCAAGAATGCTTTCTTCCTCGCTCCTCACTGGTGTCAGCATTGAATGCCTGTTGCTGTCCAGGATTGGACACCTGGTGGGGAGGTGCACTAGACCCTGGGGCTGATCAGAGAACCTAGAGACCTTCCCAGCAGTGCCAGTGTGGTTTTCTTTGTGCATCAGGCCCACCAGTCCCTGTTGGAGTGTTCTTCTGGGTCAGATTCTACTCATTTGGGCTACAAGTTGACCTGAGTGCACTTCCTCAGCATGACTCCCCACCATCTGATTGTCCCACTTACTGTGCTGTTGGGAGATGATTTGTCCCAGTTCATAGTCTTCTGGCTCCTCCTCCATCAGCAAGTGATGTTCCAGGGCCCTGTGAATGACCATAGGAACCCTGTCATTGCATGTCACCTGCATCAACGTGGGAGATAGGCCTTGAGGAAATGGGCCATTGTGTGGCTACCCAAGAATAGTGTCAGGGACATTCAGGGGGAAGCTCAGCTCTAAATACAGGGTCACCATCATTACTCACTACTCCACTACCTGAGGGTGGCCTCCTGGTAATCGCCTGGGGCCTTCCTCAGGGCTATGACACCAATCCTCCTATAAGGGTTTGCCTGGCCCTGCCATTGCCCTTTGTGGAGTAAATAGACCTGAAGGTGCTGCCCCAGTCAAGTTTCCTACCAAAAAAAACAGGCGTGAGCTGGTTCATGAGCTTTTCCTGTCTGATACTCTTTACACCTGCTAAGGCTTCTATACTAAAAAAGAAGGACAGTAGCAAAGTGAGCAGAAGGCCTAGAAATTGGAACCCTCATACATGGCTATGTGGAATGCAAGTTGGTGTTGCTCTTTGGAAAGAATTTATCAGTTCTTCAAATGACAAAGCATAGAATTACCTTATGAACTGGGTTTGGTGGCACTGCCTTAATTCTAGCAGCTTGGGAGGCTGAGGATGCAGGATCTCCAGTTAAAACCCAGCCTCAACAACTTATGAGACCCTAAGCAACTTAGCAAGACTGTGTCTCTAATAAAATATGTATATAAAAAAAGGGGTTCGGGATGTGTTTCTGTGTTCTTAAGTGATCCTGGGTTCAATCCCTGCTAAAACATCAATAAAAGAATGACCTTATAACTCAGCAATTCTCCTAGGTACCAAGAGAAATGAAAGCATGTCAACACAAAAGCTTTTCAGAAATGTTCGTAACATCATTATTCAGCATAGCTCAAAAGTGGAAATGACCCAAATGTCCATCAAATGAAAAGGCAATAAATGTGAAAAAGCCAAACAATGAAATATTATTTGGCAATCAAAAGGAATGAAGGGTTGATTCATGATACAACATGGATGAATAATAGAAACATGCTAAGTCAAAGAAACCAAATACAAATCAAAGGTTCCATTTCTATGAAATGTTCAGAATCAGCAACACTATTGAAACAGAAATAGATTAATGGATGCCAGTAGCTGAGGGGTGAATGGGACTGTTCCTAGGTCCTGGGCTTCTTTGGTGGGAAGATAAAAGTGTCCTGGAAATAGAACCAAGTGCCCTGGCTCATGCCTGTAATCCCAACAAATCAGGATATTGAGCAGCTCAGAAGGATCACAAGATCAAGGCCATCCTGGGCAACTTAGGGAAACCCTGTCTCAAAAAATAAAAAGAAATGGGAGTATAACTCAGTTTTAGAGCACTTCTGGGTTCAATCCCTAGTAGACCCACACACACACACAAATTCCAGAATTAGATGGCAATGGTGTTTTCACAACTTTATGAATATACCACAAAATCACTGAGATGTATATTTTGAAAGGGTGATTTCTATGGTAAAAGAATTATGTCTTGGTGATGCAGAGTTTTAAAGAAATCATGAGAATAGATGGGAGGTAGGGTACCCTCACTCCAGCATTCATACAAGAATCTTCACACAACTGGCAAACGATCCTCAAAGGAAACAAAAAGATCAACCAATGTGCCATTCCACAGCAACACCAGTGAATTACTAGTGAGCAGTGTTAGTCTGCGTTCTGGTAAGTGTTCTGAGCACCCTCAGACACACCCGTGAGTCTGACACCAACCAGCTGACAGCCCCTTGATGGCAGACAAAGCAATGTGTGGGTTAGTGCTAGGAACAGAGATGAGTGATTGATTTTATTATCTACATTGTAAACTCTTGAATATTTTTGACAGGAAATTGCCAAATCCAGATACTACCAGGAAAACAAGAAGTACAGAGAGGTAGGGAAGTATTTGTGATGTGCAAAGCAGAAGAAAGAACAAGTAAGTATGTTTGGAGCATATCTTTGGAAGTGTAAACCAGGTAGACTGTCCAGCAATAAATAGTAGAAAAGTGGTGACTTGAAAATCAATTGCAAGAAAAATGTGAATGTCAGATGGGGACACAGCTTAGCAGTAAAGCACGTGCTTAGCATTCACAGGGACCAGGGTTCACATAGGTACACACACACACTCAAAACCTCACTTACAATATTCAAATGGCCAGGCACTGTGGCACACTACTCTAAACCCAGCTACTTGGGAGGTTAAGGCAAGAGGATAACAAGTTCAAAGTCAGTCTTGACAACTTAGGAAAACTCTGTTGAAAATAAAAAAGATGGATAGCATTCAGTGGGAGAGCACCCTGTGGGTTCAATCCCTAAAACAACAAAAATTTTGTTTCTAAATTGTGAATGTTGTCATTTACAACCTGACAATCTCTGAGTCCCATGCTCATGGAAAAGGGCAATAATGAAGATGTCCACAATCCTTCTGTCTTCTGACCAACTTTTGGGTCCTTGGAAAATGGTTAATACTCATTATTAAAAAAACCACTCCTTCTGTGTGACTTAGATGAGACTTGCTGCCCAGTTTTTCTCCTGATGCTGTGGGCCTTGTGATTGGTTCTTGGGTCTATCTGCCTCAATCAACAAAGTCCTCTTCCTTTACCATGAGGAACTCCTCATTCATGAATGCTTTTTCTCTTGCAAGACTTTGAGTAATTGCTCCTTAATTTTCCAGTGCAGTTTTGTGTTTCAGAGACATATAATAAATCCTTTATTTTTAATGTACAGAAAGAGATGTTCAGATTTAATAGTAGACAATCTGTTCTTTGTACCAAAACTAAGAAAATGCTGAAAAAATATTTAAAGAATGTCAGTTTGGAGGAGTGTCAAATAATTTGCCAGCTATGGGGGCCCACAGTTAGTGTTGTCTTGACCAAGTGCCCAAAGGACTGTGGAGCTGACTTTTATTTATTTATTTATTTATTCATTTATTGATTTATTTATTTTTGGTACCAGGGATTGAACCCAGGGGCACTTAGTCACTGAGCCACATCCCCCCCTTTTTAATATTTTATTTAGAAACAGGGTCTTGCTGAGTTTTTTAGTGCCTTCTAAGTTGCTGAGGCTATCTTTGAACTCTCCATCCTCCTACCTCAGCCTCAGTTAAAAAAAACTTAAATGAGGTTGGTTGCAGTGGTGCCCACATGTAATCCCAGCGACTTGGGAGCCTGAGGCAGAAGGATCCCAAGTTCAAAGCTGACCTCAGCAACTTAGTGAAACCCTGACTCAAAAACAACAACAACAAAACAAAAAAAAAAAAACAACAAAGTTAAATCAATGGAACACTGAAAACAACTTCACTTAGTAACTAATTTGAAACAAATGGAAGATGAAAGTCTGCAGATAACACAAGTGGCAGTTTTAGTAAGAACTGAAGAGCTTTACTTAGGAATAGAAATTGGAAGTGTCTTACAATTTCCTTCTTGCCTTCGGCCTACCATTCTCAGAATACTCAGTTTTTCTCACCCATTTCTAGCTTGTTTTCATTTTTTCTTATTTCTTGGTGTGAAAAAGAGCAAGGAACAGGAGATGATGTGCAGAACAGACTGACATGGGCAGGCCAAGCCAATAGCAGGGACCTGAGCCAGGGTTGTGGGTCTAGGAGAGGGGTCCCAGCCCAGTGCCACCCTTGAGTAAAAGCAAGATCACACGGATAGTGTTGTAAGGCACTATCCCTCCTTTCTATGAGAAGAAGTTTTTTTTTATTTTTTTAGTTAGTATTTTTTATTTATTTGAAAACTTATTTTATAGAAATCTATAGGGTAGAATATTACAATTTCATGCAAGTATAAAGTATATAATGATCAAATCACCTTAAACATTTTAAATCAATTTTAAACAAGTAATAATTGTACATATTTATGGGATATGGTATTTTAATACAGGTATGCAGTTGGTATGGATCAAATGGAGGTAATGAATGTTTCCATCTTTTTTGTTGTTGTTGTTACAGGTATTGAACCCAGAGACACTTAAACACCAAGCCACATCCCCAACCCACCCTTTTTTTGTGGTACTAGGGATTGAACCCAGTGCCGTGTGCTTCCAAGGCAAGTGCTCTACCAACTGTGCTATGTGCCCATCCCCCAATCCTTTATTCTTTTTTTGAGACAGCATCTCAGTAAGTTGCCTAGGATAGCCTCAAACTTGTGCTCCTCCAGCCTCAACTTCTGAGTCGCCGTGATTATAGCCATGAGCCACCATGCCGAGCACGTTTCCATCTCTTTATCATTACTTTGTGTTTGGAGCCTTTGAGATCCTCTGAAAGGAGATTTTTGAGGATTCTCACCAAAACCATGGTCATTTCAGCTAGTCCTCACCAGCCCAATTAATGGTACCAGAAAACCGTGGTGGTTATGAAGTTCTTGTTTTGTTTGGTTTTCTTCTGTGGGCTGAGGATTGAGCCCACGACCTTGCACATTTTAGACCAGCTCTTTAACACTGGGCTAATTCCCCAACACTTTGTATCCTTTATTTTGAGATAGTCTCACTGAGTTGCTGAGGCTGGCCTTGAATGTACAATACTCCAGCTTCAGCCTCCTGAATAGATTGCAAGCATGTGCCATGGTTGTGAAGTTTTGAATGGTGGTTTGCTATCATCTCTGTCCATCACCCTAAATTCAGCTTGCTGTGTCCCTTGCCCCTGTGATTGTTCTCAAATTGCCACAGGGACAGATGTGTCCTAACCATGCCTGCTTCTCCAGATGTGCCTCACCAAGGGCTCCAGGCTAAGGGACTTTCATCTTTTCTTGCCACAGGGTATAAGTTCAATGGAGCTTTTGTGTCCAGGGTAGGAGGGGAAAGTATCTTTGAAGGTCCTTTCCTTTTGACCTCTCTGCTTTTTCCATCTGCCAACTGCAATGAAATAATTTCAGCATCGTGCTAACCCTGTGCCCCTTCTAACTGCTTAGGTGTGATTTTCTAAAGATTGAAATCGTGGCTGTCATTAAATACAAAACGAACATGGATGAGAGATTTCTTCCAACTCCTTCGTTGATAAGGAAACCAGTCAGATGTTAAGATGAATTCAAAGGAGAATATAAAGAACAGATATATAGGCATGAATGTGGATTTTAGAATAAATTTATAATAATCATTTTTATGTAAGATTGTTTTATATTGTACATAAATTTTACATATATAATTATAGTAGTTTAAGAATATTAATCTTCTAATCATCTCAGGGGTATTTATATGGACCCAAGGTTACAGGCAAAACCCATCTGCTTTTTACAAGTACCTTTTAAAGGGTTCAGTGTGTGGCTGGGGTTGAGGCTCAGTGGCAGAACGCTGTGTGAAGCACTGGGTTTGAGTCTCAGCACCGCATGTAAATAAATGAAAAAAATAAAGGTCTATCAACTAAGGATTCAGTGGTTTTCAGTGTATTCACAGTATATTCGTACCACATTTTCCAAAATATTTTCACCACTCAAATATGTAATATATTAAATCATGGATCCCAAGTGAGCGCATGCATGTTTGTAACTATCACTAAATCCAATGTTACACTTCACCGTTTTTGGTTGAACACTCTAGAATTCAATCCCTTACCTTATCCTCAGCTGCTTCCCAATACACATATGTAGGCAAGATCCAAGTGGCTCAGGATATGATCATTTCTACTTCCTCATCCCCTGGAACTGGCCAGTCACACTGTGTGTTCTCACTGCTCCCTGTAGATATGGCTTTTGATTTCTACTACCCTTTCTGCATCTGTTTTCCTACCTGTTCTTTAGGGCAGGCCCATCTCCCACTTATTTCTGCAACTTCAGGGCCTAGAAGGACATTGGAAGTGGCAGGTGCCAGTGAATATTTCTGGAAGGCATCTTTTCTTGTCATGCCTCCCTACTCTGTATACCCTGGTATACCCCAAGCCCCTGATTATAGCTGACTTCCTCCATTTCTTTTCCTGCCCAGAGGAAATTTGTGGCTGGTTAGTCCTTGACCGCTGGCTTCCCTGCTGCCTGTGTGAGTGGTCTTGACAGCTCCTTTCCACCGGGTCCTCTACTAAATCTGATCAGGGTTTTTTTTTCCCTCTTTGGTACCAGAGATTGAACCAGGTGTGCTCAAACATGGAGCCACATCCCCAGCCCATTTCATTTTTTAAATTTTGAGACAGGGTCTTGCTAAGTTGCTTGGGGCCTTGCTAAATTGCTAAGGCTATGTTTGAACTTGTGATCCTCCTGCCTCAGCCTCCCAAACCACTGGGATTACAGTCATGAGACACGCCTCTTGATTGATCAGAATTTCTGAGCTGATCATCTTGGATCCTCTGCAAACAGGTTTCTAGGCATTTGTGAAGGGCTCTGTTTGGTCTCAGGTGTCCTGTAATGATTTCACTAGTACTTTTAAGTTCTGTCCTAATTAACAGTCACAGTGTAAGTGATTCCTTTTTTAAAACCAAGGTGATGGACTTTTTCTTTGCCTTGTTGGCTAGGGTGTTGGATTTAATTGCTTCCCTGGGGAGATTGCTTTGAGGACTCCCCACTCCACCAAGTTTGTTCAAGGTAAGCTATTATGTATCTTTTTCTAAAATAACCTTGAGGAAATTCTCATTTTAAATAATTTTAAATGTTTTTATTATCATTCATTTTTATTATCATTTTTAGATGTTTTATTATCATTTAAATGTTTTTAATAGTACATTATAATTATACATAAGAGTGGAATTGTGATGCATTCATAGATGCAGATAACATAATTTTGTTCCTTTTCAGTCCCAGTACTGTCCTTTTCCCTCCCCACCCCCTTCCTCCTTGCTACTAATCTTCCTTCCATTTAATTATTGTTTTTTAATTTTTGCATTAGTTATATATAAAGGTGACATTTGCTGTGATATGGTCATAGGTGCATATAGCATGGTTTGGTCAATTTCATTCTGTAGTTCCACTCTTCCAATCCCTCCTCCATTCCCCTCCATCCCTCTCCTGTACCTCACTCTTTTCCCTCCTATTGTCATGGATCCCCCTTTTTAAATTTTCTCATTTGTCACTAACTTCTGCATATGAGAATAAACATTCAACCCTTGACTTTCTGAGTTTGGTTCATTTCACTTAACAAGTTCTCCAGTTCCATCCATTTCCCAGCAACTGACAAAATTTCATTCTTCTTCATGGCTGAGTAAAACTCCATTGTGTATATATACCATATTTTCATTATCCTTTCATTTGTTGATGGGCACCTGGGTTGGTTCCATGACTTGGCTATTGTGTGTGCTGCTATAAATATTGACATATCACTTTAGAATACTAATTTTACTTCTGTTGGATAAATACCAAGGAGTGGGATAGCTGGGTCCTATGGTGGTTCCATTCCCAGTCTTTTGATTATTCTCCATAGTGCCTTCCAAAGGGATTGTACAAATTTGCAGTGCCACCAACAATGTATGAATGAATGTACCTTTCCCACTCACCTCCTTGCCAGCACTTACTATTATGTGTATTCTTGATTTCTATTCTGACTGGAGTGAGATGGAATCTCACTTGGCATTTCCCTGATTGCTGGGGATGTTGAACATATTTTCATATATTTGTTGGTCCTTTATATTTCTTCTTTGAGAAATGTCTATTTAGCTCTTTTACTCATTTATTAAAAGCATTTATGCTTTTTGGTGTTTTTTTAGTTCTATATGTATATTTGTATATACATTTCCTGTGAGAAGAGTAGGTGGCAAAGATTTTTTTTGCCATTCTGTAGGCTATCTCTTCCTGCTCTTGTTTCCTTTGCTGTGCAGAAGCTTTTTCATTTGAGGTTATCCCACTTATTGATTCTTGGTCTTCTTTCTTGAGTTTAGGAGTCTTATTAAGGAAGTCAGTGCCTGAGCAGATATGATGGGTGTTGACACTATTTCTCCTAGCAGTTCTGGTGGCTCTGGTCTAATTCCTAGGTCTTTGATCCACTTTGAATTAACTGGTGCAGGTGACAGGGACCTAGTTTCATTCTTCTACATGTGGATATCCAGTTTTCCCGGCACCATTATTTTAAAAGGTTGTCTTTTCTTCAATGTTTTTGGCAACTTTGTGAAGGAACAGATGACTGAAGTGTACTAAGAATGAATATTGTGATGCCTTCAGCATCACTTTTATTACTCAGTATTGCTTTGGATATTCTGAATCTTTTATTCTTTCCTATGAATTTTAGGACTGCTTCTCCTACTTCTGTGAAGAATGCCATTGGTATTTTGATGGGGATTGCTTTCAATCTGTAGATTGCTTTTGGTAATGGGACCATTTTAATAATACTAATTGTCTACCACGAACATGGGAAAGGCCTTTCCATCTTCTGAGGTCCTCTTCAATTCCTCTTTTCAGTGTTCTATAATTTTCATTGTAGAGGCCTTTCACCTCCTTGGTTAGATTATTCTCAAGATTTGGGGGGGGTACTATTGGTAGGAAAGCTATTGATTTTTATATGTTAATCGTGGAAATACTCAGTTTTAAAACTACCTCTACATGCCCTGCAACTTTTCACTATTATCACCTCACGCCCTAATTCCAGCTTCCCACATTCTCTAAGAACAAATGACCATTTCAGAATATGGGACCCCTAACGGTGGCTCTATTATCCTACCTTAGGATGTCTGGTGTTGAGTTTGGTCTGACACATGCATCAGGTTCCCTAACCTCTGGCTTTCCTGCATCTCAGTCAGTTCCCTCGTGAGAGCTTCACAAATGTGCCTTCAAAGAAATGATGATCCTGTGATGGATATGCCAGTTATCCTGATAGGATCATTACTCAGCGTATACATGTAGTAGAGTGTCATAAATATGGACAAGTATGATGTGGGAATTAAAAAAACTTTAAGAAAGTATGCTAAAAAGTCCAAACATAATCATTTTTGTTTTTCATGCTGTTTTTGGGAGATCTTCAAAATGTTATTTAAAACACAAACACACTCGCTTTACTGGTTTGCATTGGTGCATTCTGTCCTTCCTAAGATAAAGCGCTCTGGGTTGGGAAACCCGCAGCTTGGAGAGCAAGACGTCTCTTCCCCAGGTCCTTCCTCCACCTGTTAGAATGAGGCCTGTGAGGGCGGCTCCCTCCACCCTGAGCTCTTTCCAGGAGCCGCCACTCGGGGGTTGGAGCCGCGCCGCTGCCCAGGCGCTCCCCGCGATCTGTGCGGGGACTGGAGGGAGGGGACCTGGCAGCGGGATAGGACCTCCTCCCTCCACTCGGGAACCCTGAGTCTGGCGATTGGGACGCGATAACCCGGGACGTGCCACGGGAGCGGGCGGGGGTGGGGGCGGCCTGAGGCAGGGCCGGCGCGAGGCTGGGCGGGACGGGGGCGGGCGGCGCGCGGGCTGCGCGGGGTGCGCTGGGCGAGCTCCTCCCACTGCGCTCCGGGAATTGGAGCGCTGGGCACCTGCGGGTGTGCGGTTCCGTGCCACCGCTGCCGCTGCCTTCTCCCAAGCGAACTGGGCCCGGTGCTGCTGGTGGCCGGGCGATATGAAGCGGCTCCCCCCAGCGCAGCCGGATCGCTGGATGTGGCTCAAGCCCGAGGAGGTGCTGGTGAAGAACCCTGGAGCTCTGGGTGGCCAAGAGGAGCAGCGGGTACTTACTTCTTGGCACAGCGGAGCAGCGGGGCACAGCGAGGAGATCGGTCACCTCACCAGTAAGTGGGGGCGGGGGTGAGCCGGGCCTGGGGTCTCCCTTCCCACCACGCCCCGCCGCTCCCAGCCCGGGGTTGGGAACCCGGAAACCTGGGAGGCGCCTCTGCAGCTGCGGGGCTGAGAGGGGCTCGGGGTTGGTGCGGACGCTGCCTGGGCGACTGGGAGGGCTGCTAGGGGTGCGCGGGGCGGGCCGTGTGCGCGGCTGGTGCGTAGCTGCGCAGCTGCGCGAGGTTCGCCTGGAGCGCTCCTCCCGCTGCGCTTGCGGAAGTGCGAGCGCTGGGCACCCGCCGGTCTGCGTTTCCCGCGCAGCCGCTGCCGCTGCCTCCTCCCGAGCGGCCCAGGCTACGTGAAGCGGGGCACCAGAAGAAAGGGAAACAAGCCTGACGAGGTGCTGCTGAAGGACGCCCTGAAGTTCTGGGTGAACCAGAGGAGCTGCGGTCCTTCATCCTAGGGCGGCATGGCGGGCAGGCGAGGGAGGCGGTGACCTCAGCGGTAAGGAGCTCGAGGGGGTGGCCGGCCCGCCAGCTCCCAGCTGGGGGCTGAGTCGCAGGTGGCGATTTCTTGGGAGACCCGGGTCAGGATGGCCCTGCCTCGGGTTCATTTTGCTGTCTTCTGCATTTCTCGGGCACGTCTGGTAAAGACTGCGTCAAGGTTCATTTGTTTGGCCTTTTGCATGTTGGTGTTTAATTGTTCAGCAACATTTCTTGAATGTTATCCTTCCCCATTGATGCACCTTTGTTCCTGCGTTAGAGACTGTCTGCTCTGTCAGTCTGCCTCTGGGCTCTGCGCTGGTCCACTGACCTGTGTTGATTCTACTGCTGGCAGCACACTGTCTTGATGACTGTGGCTTCGTAGTAAACCTTGAAAACATGTAGTGTTCCTCCAACTATGTTTTTCTTAAGTATTGTGGTGCCTTCTTCTAGGTCTCTCTTTTTTTTTTTTTTTTTCATAAACTTTTTTGTGAGTTGTCAGTACTTCCAAAATAGCACGATGGCATTTTTATTGGGGTTGCATTGAAGCCATAAGTCAAGTTGGGAGGAACTGACATCTGAACAGTATTGACTCTTCCAATTTATGAATATGGAGTATCTCTATTTCGATCTTCTTTTTTTTAAAGGAAAATATAAAACTTTTATTGTGTTTCTGTATGTAGAAAATTCAAGATAACCCATAGATAAATTATTACAATAAACATTCATAATTCTAAAAATAACACATTTGCTGAATACAAGGTTATATTAAAAAAACCAGTGCTGTTTCTACATTCCAGCAAAAAATGTAGAAGTTTAAAGTTTTTAAAATTGTATTTTATAGCAACATGCAAATTGTTTATATAAAAGATAAGAATATCAGAAAATTAAAACTCTACAGAGAAAAAAATTGAGCTTTTGACAAAAATTAAAGAACACATAAATGGTGATATACAATATATTTTTGGATCAGTATTATAAAGGTATTAGAGCAGTCCCAACTGAAATCTGAGCAAAGTTTGTAGTTTTTCTTTTCTTTTTTTTTTTTTTTTTGGTGTTTGATACATTGTTATTTTTTCCTTCCCCCTGCCCCTCCCACCCCTCTTTTCCTCTATAGAGTTCCTCCTTCCTCCATTCCTGCTCCCCTCGGACCCCCCATTATGTGTCATCATCCGCTTATCAAAGAGATTTCTTTCCTCAGAGTCATGTAGATTTATGCATATACATCCTGTGCATATTCACTTAGGCTGTGCCTGACAAAAGTATTTCTTACTTGTCAATGGTGTCTACTCCCCCTGCCCAAGTTACAACCTTCCTTTGCTGGAGTGTTGGAAAGCAGTTGTCATGTTATCCTTCTGCCCTGCAGCTCTGTTATGCTTCTTAGTTCCTTAAGTTTTTCTTGATTCTTTCCTTTATTTTTCTAAAGGAAAGCATGTCATCTTTGAACAAAGTTTTATTTTCTTCTTTCTCTGTATACCTTCTTTTTCCTCTTTTTGTCTTAGCATATTAGCTGTATCTTTCAGTATGATGTTGAATAGGAGTGATAGGAGAAGTTGTCTTTACCTTGTTCCTGATTATCAGGAAAGTGTTGAGTTTCTCTGTAAGTATGATGTTAATTGTAGGGTTTTGGGGGGAGAAGGTAACTGATATTATCAAGTTAGACAAGTTCTTGATTTCTCGTTTGCTGTTTTTTTTCCTTTAATCATGATTGGGTGTTCGATTTTTGTCAAATGCTTTGTGTATCAATTGGAATGATTTTGTGATTTTCCCAACTACTTCTCTATTAATTAATTTTTGAATTCTGGATCATTATTGCATATTTGGAGCAAGTCCCACTAGATCATGAGATATAATTTCTTTTATATGTTGGTGGATCCTGTTTGCTGGTGGAATTTTTTGTGGTGTAAACAATTGCAGTCAGGGCGTTGAGCATACTAGGCAAGCACTCTGCCACTGAGCTACAACCCTAACGCATCCCCTGTTTTTTTACTTTATGTGACTGTGAGGATGGGTTTCTTGTGAGCCTCTGCTTTCTTTTCTTCCTTTTTTTCTTTTTTCTTTTTTTTAAGTCTACTCTGAAAATCACTGGGCATTTTTGGTTGTTGTATTTAGACCATTCATATGTACAATGTTTGTTGGCACTGTTAGATGAATCTCTACCATGTTTGTAACTGTTTTCTATTTGTTGCTCTGTTCTTTTTCTTTTGAACCACTTTTCCTGACTTCTTTACCAATCAAATACTTTGTGATTCCATTGGTTTTTCTATTATCTTGACAAAAATAGCTTGAAAAGAATTTGTAGTATATATTTCTTGATTGGAACATAATTTCCAGATTAGTCTATGTCTACCTTTAAATATCATGGTGTTTCACGTGAAATGTAGTTTTTTTTTTTCTTTTTCTTGTACTGAAGATTGAACCCAGGGATGCTTAAGCACTGAGCCATATCCCCAGTCCATTTTTAGTTTTGTTTTGAGACAAGGTCCCAGTTGTTGAGGCTGGCTTTAAACTTGAGATCCTCCTGCCTCAGCCTCCTGAGCCACTGGGATTTTAGGTGTACAGCACCACGCATGGCTGAGATGCAGAGATAATAGTATTCCCAGATCCTCTCTCATCTTTTATGACATTGTTGTCATTCATTTCACTTATTTACATACAGTAATCCCTCAATAAATGTTTTGTTAACCCTTTAAACATTTCTTTTAGATTACTTAGGAATAGGAAAAATAAGAAATTTAATTTATTCTCATTTATTCCTTTTCAGACACATTTCTCTTCTTTATATAGCTCAGAGCTACCTGACCTGTGTGTGTGTGTGTTTTTTTTTTTTTTTTCTCTCTGAAGAATTTGATGGTTGGGTCTGCTGGAATTGAATTTCCTGTCTTGTTCAAGAAAATCTTTGTTTTTCAATTATGAAGGATAATTTCACTGGACCCAGCCTGGCCAGTAGTCCATGCTAACAATCCTAACAATTTGGGGGACTGAGGCAGGAGGATC
This sequence comes from Sciurus carolinensis, assembly GCF_902686445.1. Lineage (NCBI taxonomy): Eukaryota > Metazoa > Chordata > Mammalia > Rodentia > Sciuridae > Sciurus > Sciurus carolinensis. The sequence continues at coordinate 18,754 of NW_025920170.1, read as the reverse complement.
ACAAGTTTGAGGCCAGCCTCTGCAATTTATGGAAGCCCTGACTCAAAATGAACAAAATACCCCGGGGGTGTGGCTCACTGGTAGAGCACCTCTGGATTCAATACCAAATATCCAATTAAAAAAAAAAAAAGACCTCACTGCACATAGATTTATTGGTTGGTGATTCCTTTCTTTCAACTATTTCAATTCCCTTGAGGACATGCTTGGAGAAGTCTGCTGTAATTATGGTGTTCTTCCTAGATTGTCTGCTTCACACCCCAGCTTCCTCAAAGATTTTCTTTTTGGTTTCTGCAATGTGAATATGATATACCTCAGTGTAGATTTGTAAATATTTTTCCTTTGTTTTTTTTTATAATTTTCTGTGTGGTGTTCTCTGTACTTCTTGGATCTGTGATCTGGGGTGTGTCATTAATTTTGGGAAAATTCTTGGTCATTATTGCCTCATATGATTGCTTTCCTCTTCTCCTGTTTTTCCAGTTTGGGGTTCTTATTCTTTTGGGAATTATCCACAGCACTGAGATATTCTGTACTTCCTGTGTCTCTGTCTCTCTCTTTTGACTTTTCAGTGGGAGTTTCTGTTGATCTGTCTTCAAGTTCACTGATTGTTTTCTTGATTGTCCCATCTACTGATGAGACATCAAGGGCAATCTTCATTTTTGTTTATTTCTATTTATTTTGTTTTTCATTTCTTAGAGTTTCCATCTGTCTGCTTTCATGACCTAGTCTTCCATACTCTATACCTTTTCTTTAGAGCCCTTCACCTATAAATCACAATTATTTAAAAATTCTCTCAAAGTACCAAGATCTGTCATATCTGTGTCATTCTGATGCATGCTTTATCTTTTAATAATCTGTTTTTCTTGCATACTGACATGTTTTATATATATACATGTATATATATATACATAATAAAGAACTTATGTATACATATATACTGAGGAAATCATCTTCAGTGTGAGTTTTGCTATTCTGACTGGGACTTGGCTCTTTGCAGTTTACTGTAGCTGAAGGTACCAGAGGCCTCACATTCCTCCATGTCCCTGGTTGGGTCTCCCCTCTGTCCCTGGGTTTAGAACTTCCTAGTCTCTCTGCTCTTTGAGCTGTCATCTGCTCTCATTTATCGTGGAGCTTTTGCTGTTGGCAAGGGGGAGGGTCCTAGAATCATCAGTCAATCTCAGTCATCAGTGGACCTGTGACCCTGACCTGTGACCTTCCCATGTGATTCCTAGTCACTTCCTCCCACCCCTTGGTGAGAGAAAAACCGGAAGACACACAGGAGCCAGAGAAGGCCCTTCCTCAGATGGGGTGGAGTCCTGAGGATGCCGCATGGCCTTATTCTTCCCTTGTCCAGAGAGCTGGGCAGATCTCCCTGGGGTCTTTCAGTGGGAACTGGTGGGGTTCTGGTGAGAACACCTGTGCTGCCTTGGGGTTCCTTAAGATCGCAGCAGCAGGAGTTTCTTATTCTTGTTCACACTCAGCCACTTGCAGTTTTTCAGACTCACTACTGAAGTGTCCTCCAGTTCATGACCTCAGTACTGGGGGAGCAGGTCCCAGCTGTGTCCCTGAGAATTCCCCTGTGCCACTTTAGCTTCGGGGGTTATGGTTTGACCCATGACCTCAATTCTTCGATGAATGCAAGAAAAGCCTCTGATTTCCAGTCTGCTTGGCCTCTGCTTGTATTTATGGGAGGTATGTTTCCCAAACTCTTTGCATGCTGGAACTGAAGCTGGAAGTCCCCTTGTGGCTTTTTGATTGCTGCCCTGCCCACCTGCCCATCATTTGAAGGGGCTGGGTTGACACAGACCTCCTGACCTTTTCAGAAGCATGTGAGAGAAATCTCCACTGTGCATCAAAACTCGGCACCCCTCTGTGGCTGTCCAGGTGCTGCACAACCTCCCTGCTCCCTTCTTTCCATGTCACCTAGAGTCCCCCAGGCTGCTGTTACAAACTCTGCATGGGTTCTGTCACAGATGTCTTAGAAACACCTCATGGGATGGGCTCCTTTCTGGGCTTCTTCAGTGTCTCCATCAGCATCCCTCTGTGTTTGCTAGACAAATGTGGCGTTTCACCGGCCTTTTGAAAACAGAGCTTTAAGCTCCCTATCCCCAGCCTGTTTCTTACCGCTGAAAGCTGCCGGTGGGTTGTGTATTAAGTGCCAGCTCTCCATCCAGGAGACAAGACAGCCTTCCTGCCCCCCATTTACCTGACATCCAATAACATAACCAGAAGGGGACGGGACTTGCCAAAGCAATAATTGCTATAAAAAACCCATGTGTCCTTCCTTCCTTCTGCTGGGGAAAGTCATCACGTAGGGCAGGTGAGGGAGGTGTAGGTGCCTGTCATCTGGGAACATGGAGCACAGGGTGAGGAGGGTGTTTCTTGGGTGTGGAGGTTGGCAGCAAGAGAGGGTTGATCAGCAAGTAATTATATCAAGGGTGGTGGAGGCTGGGTTTCTCTGTTGCAGAACAGAGCCGTGAACATGGAAAGAAGAAAGAATGAACACGGGGAGTGGATCGCAGGACGCATCATTGTGAACTTAGTTTTTCTGTATGTAGACTATATATACATACACACAGATGATATCGTTGCATTAAAAATTTGTATGCCTGTGTGTAAATACATGAGTCATATGTACACACAGACCTAGCTCTTTTCAGAGAGGTCCTGGGGTTACCCCGTTAGCAATGAGCTCTCACATACCTCCTTTATATTTTATTTTGTAGCAGGGATTGAACCTAGGGCCATGTAACCACTGATCCACATCCCCAGCCCTTTTTATTTTTTTATTTTGAGCCACTGTTGTGCTAAGTTGCTTAGGGCCTTGATATGTTGCTGAGGCTGCATTTGAACTCACAATCCTCCTGCCTCAGTCTCCAAAGCCACTGGAATGCCAGGTGGCTTTTGTGTAGCAGTCCTCATGAAAGGAAATAGAATTCCTGGGAAAAATGTCCAATTTCAGGGCTGGAGCAGGGAAAGCATAAGCGATGTTGGAATATTTTATTGTGGCAGAGACTATGAAAAACCATGAGTACATGTCCAAAGGACACAGAACCCAGCTTGAAGGGATTCCTACCTGCCAAACCTGGGACAATTAAAGCATCCAAGTAAATAATAGTAATGAATTATTACTACTTTGAATAAAAGCAGGAAAGATGAGACCATACTGGTAAAAGTGAATAAATTGAAAGTTTGAGGAATGGTAAATTTACATAACTTCATCATTTCTCTGTAGGAGGCTTGTGAGTTAGAAGTGAAAAAGGAATAAGTTTAAGGAATAAGTGCCCAAGCAGCCACTAACTTAAGAGACCAAGTGAACATCACCAGGAGTGGAACAAGATGAAATTGTGTCCTCATGAGAGGGTGTGATGCATAGCATTCCTTCTGTGAGGCTGACCAAAGACTTTAACCTGAATCTAATCAGCGTCAGGCAAGCCAAAACTGGGATTTGCTGCTGAAGAACTGGCCACTAATCTTTGAAACCATCAAACTCATGGAAGTCAAAGATGTCTTGAGAGATGTGAGGGCTCAAGGCAGTGGGTGATTCTGAACATGTCCAATGTTGTAGAGTCACAAGACAGGCAGTTCTTAACTCCTGTTGGCTGGACTTAGAGTCTTTAACTCTACAATGGTGTACAAATGACATGTGTTCAGTAGAAACTGTACTAGCAGTTTTTATTTTTAATAATTTTTAGATGTTAATAGAAGTTTATTTTATTTTTTTATTTTTCTGAACGCTGAGGTTGGAACCCAGTGCCTCCCACCTGACAGGCAAGCACTCTGCCACTGAACCCCAGACCCCGGCCCCATCCATGCAGTTTTGAATTTGGATCTTTTCCTGGGGGTGTGCCCTGGTCCTCTCTGATGTGGGGCAGCTGCAGAGAGCTGCAGGCCCCAGCCAGCCTGGGATCATGATGGCTGTCCAGTGACAGAGTGTGCCCTGCAGCCAAGGCGGGAGGAACAAGTGGATACATCCCATGCATTTCCTAGTCACAGTGTGTTTGTTCCCCTTAGGATGGGTTTGTGAGGCACTTAGAAACTGGCGGGATCTGAGGAGCAGAGGGTAGGAATGTCCCAGTGTTAACTTTCTGAATTGTGGGGTGCACTGTTGTGTGGGCACATGTCCCTGCTGCTGTGAAACATGCTGCACACTCTGGGGTGATGGCGTGGCAGGTCAGTGACAAACTCCTTAATGATTCAACTTCCTTTAACATTGGGGTCTTAAACAAAAATAAACTCCTCAGGCCACTCAGGGCCCTCTCGGGGCCTAGTAGTGAAGGAGCATGGGCAAAGGAAGGTGGAGGGCTTCAGCTCCTCCAGGGAGGAGGGAGTGGGTTTATTCACCTGCCAGTGATTCAGGATGCCATTCATCACAGCAGAATGCCAGTCCTTCACCTGCTACCTGTGCCTTCTGCCCTGAGGGGTCTTGGATGTGTTGTCATATTTCTCAGGGTACCTTTCTGGAGTAGAAAGGGATTATTCTTCCATGTGAGATGTGGACATGATGAAGATCCTAATGGGCAACACTTACCTGGTGCTTGAAGGGCCTGGCAATAGTCTAGGTACTTTGAATGATGACTTAATTTCCATAATTACCCTTGGAGGCATATCGTGGTTGCTTTATCTTCCAAAGAGACCAGGGCACAGAGAAATCAGGTAACCTGCCTAAGGCCACACACCTTGAAAGTGGTAGAGCTGGGGTTCCAATCGGGCAGCCTGACTCCAAAAGCAGATGCTGGGGAAATGGATGTGAGGAAGCTCGATCTCTGGACCCCATGGATCTCTGACTCTGCAGGGTGTCGGAGCTGTGCCTGGGCTCTCACCATTGACCATGCTGCCTCTGCATGTGGGAGTGGCAGCTGCACACTGGCTGCGGGTCTGCCGGTCCCTGAGCTCACAGGTGTGTTTGCTTCTCTTTTGCCTTGTAGGTAGCCCGGTGGGTGCTCTGGAGGCAGTGCTGGATTCCACCACTGAGGTCGCTCCCTTTTGAGTTCTGCTTCAAGTTCCTGGCTCACAGGTGTACTCTCCCATCGCATGTGCAGAGTTCCTGGATGGATCTGACATTCACTGGGCCATAGCCACTGGTGAGTCTTGTTTCCATTGGAATGTTCCAGACCCTGAGGTCTGAGCATGTGGAGCATCTGCTTGTTGGTGAGCCTGCAGGTAACACCCAGGGAGCCTCACCTGATTTCAGAAGCTCTGTGCTCTCCTCCACGTGTCTGTCTCTTTCTTAGTGATCAAAAGCACAATGAGCTGTGAGCATGAGTGAGCCAGGCGTCTGAGGGGTGTGTTTCATGCACTCACGTGTTGTTGGGCATGAAGTGGCCATTTCCTTTATGGTATTGGTGTCTGATTAACAGGGGTTTTCCCAGGTGTGTGCATGTGTGGTAATAACCGGGAGCAAAGTCCAAGGGCTGTGTCCAACTTGGGCAGTCTCCTCCCCATGTTGCACGTCTGTACCATGAGACTGCATCACTGGGCTGCCGGGTGCTGAGGAAGTTTAAAACTCCCCTCCTCCTGTACCTGACGGTCCTGTTCCTTTCGGGCATTAGCTGGTAGGTAGTCATGTTCCTGGAATTGTCACAGCCCAAGAAGCCCTTTCTGTTATAAATAATCCCAAAACCATGTCTTCATTTTGCCTACACTTGTAATAAGTGCTCATCTTCCAGAGAGTAAAAAATAGGGGAAAAAAATCATCTGTAATCCTTTCTCCAGTTTTAAAGTGTTTACCCATCTGTATAAAGTTAAAAAGGGTTTTATTGATTTATTTATCAACTTACTTTATTAGGTACCATAAACTTCCAATATCACCTCCTGTCTATAACAAAATTTTCCCTGGAAAATACTGAGCATAGGAAGAGGAGATTTTTCATTCCCATCCCCCATCCAATCCTAATCATTGTTCAACTCTCCCTATTTCTTTTTCAGTCTGTTTATTTTTTCCATTCATGTTCCATTTTAACTGTTCCATTTTACCCAAGATTCATTACGACATATTCATACATGCACATAATGTAATGTGGTCAATTTCATTTCCCAGTACCTCCCTGTTTTTAATCAGGACAAATCATCTTATTTTTATCTAAAGTGATAAAAAAAATGAATGCTCAATGTAAACATATCAACATTGAAAAGTAGAAAGAAGAAAATATCCAGCCCTGTGTGGTGGGACATACCTGTAATCCCAGTGGCTTGGGAGGCTGAGACAGGAGGATCCCGAGTTCAGTGCCAGCCCCAGCAAAGGCGAGGTGTTAAGCAACCCAGTGAGACCCTGTCTCTTATTAAAATATAAATTAGAGCTGGCGATGTGGCTAAGTGATTGAGCACCCCTGAGTTTGATCCCTGGCACCCCACCCTTGCCCACTCCAAATAAAAGAAAATATCTGTTGCCACAAATCCTAACCATCCAAAGTAGCCTTAAGAGTAGTTACAAAGATGGGTAGAAATGCTCTTATATAATGTAACTTGTCTGCCAGTTCTGGTTTATATTAAAAGTATTAGGTTTAGTCAATTTTCAATAAATGGAAAGAAATGGAAGTAAAACAAAATTAAACTTCCAATAAATGTTTAATAGAAGAAAGATTCTTTTTCTAAAAATTTCACATGAGGTCAAGGAAAGAGATTTTTGAAAGCATTATAAGGTTAGCATCATGCTATTTGAGACACAGTGCTTCGGGTTTGACTGTGTTCTTGGACATCCCCATGCTACAGGACCTGGGTACAGCATTCTTATTCTCCTGCTTTGCCAACCTCTTACCTTATAAAATTATTTTACATTGTAATTCTCATTCTGTCCTGTAATGGTGTTTTCTGTTACTGTTTCAGCTCTGCATTTACATGTTTTTCATGCTTCTACTCAGGTATGGTTCTATCAATGCAGAATCTTTTATTTTGGTTTATCTTTTAACTGATTGGATTTCTGTTTTGTTTTTTTTCTCTTAGTGGTCTCATGAGTGTCCTGTTCTCTGAATGTTTTCACTTGCGCCAATGTCTGCCCCTTGCTTTTGGAATTGAGTGATGCCTTGGCTGGGCGTGGTCATGGTGGGCTACGCTCTAGAGCTCAGTGGCTGTTGCTCTGGGGTCTTCCAGGATGTGAGGCAGCTACATGGGGATCATCAGGCTGCTCTCATGGGCCTCCCCCATCCCTGCAGCCTGTGGCAATGTGCTTTCACTGCATACAGCTGCCTTTGTTACTGTCCTTTGGTACCTTGATCAGAATCTGTTACAGCCACAAGCATGTGTTAACATTTTGTATGACTGTGCTGTGGCATCCTGCAGTTTGACGTCTTTAATCATTTTCTCATGGGAAATTTCTTATGTCATTCTGCATGTGTATTATACTTTACATTCTATTTGTTGGATTCTCCATTTAAAGACATTTTATGTTGGCTAGCTATTCTTTGTCTTTGCTTTTCATCTGTACTGTCCATTCTGTACATAAATTTATTGAATTAGTAATACAGCTTTCAACATTATTTTCTGTACCTCAGTATTAACTTAGTTACTAGTTTTGTCAGATTGTTTTGACCCTTAGTTCATTGCTCTATACCTTTACTTCCTTTTTTATCTTTTATTTCCTCATTTCATTTGTGAGTTCTTGTTTGGTTGAATTTATGTTCTTAGTTGATTGCTTTGGAGCACAAAGCATTTGTGAGAATTTCCTTTTCTTCTTGGAGTGTTGACTTCCTCTCATCTTCAAGACATTTTGTCTCATGTTTCTGTTCTCTTGCTGTTCATTATATGCTTCCTGTGCTGCATGTCCTCATCTTGGCATTGTTATTTCAGACATTATGGAAGCAGGAATGTGGTGGGGGCACATTTTTAACTTGGGGGCAGAGTAGAACTATTTAACTTGGGGGAACTGGTCTACTGCTGGTGTAGGAATGGGGTGTGGTAAGGAAGTGGGATCCTCTCCTTGTGTTTTTCCCAGACCCACTCTTACGTAGGCAAAAGAGTTGATTTTGCTCTGGATTTGGAGCTCTTGATACAAATATTTGAATTTTTGTCTCCTTGCTAGTTTCGCTTCTGGAGAGTTGGCTGGATGGGGAGTTACTGCTATCTCTGCTGTGTTCCTAAATCCACCCCTTCAAATGTACAGCCATGCAATGTAGTTCTTAACAGCTGCATAGCATTCAACCCTCTGGCTGTAGGTCGATTGACTCATCTGGTTCTTTAGTAGATACTTAATTGGTTCTGATTTTTCAGTTCTTTCAAAACAACCAAGCATCTGTTTACATCAAATTTCCAGGACATTTGCCATCCCCAAAGACCATTCATTTGAAAGGTTTTGTGCTGCTGAGCACCAGACATCGACTTGGTGTTGGGGATTTGGTCTTCTTCCTCTCTCTAGCATTACACGTCCATGAAGTAACAAGTCCAGGTGGAAGAGGGCTGGGGAACGCAGAGAGCACAGGACCTTAAAGACAGAGCAGAGAATGAGGAGTGGCTGTGTGGAAGGGCTGTGCACCTGTTGCCAAGGGGACATCAACAGACTGGCAGATTGCCTGTGGGGGTTTGCTCCAGCTTCCCAGGGGCCCACGCCCAACACACAGCAGTTCTGGGCAGGTTTAGTCCCCAAACTCTTTCTTCTGAGCCAGGCTCTGCTTCCTGCAATTGTCACTTGGCTAGATTTTGGCCTTGGGCTGACAGCCAGGCTTCCTAGTGGCTTGCTTTCTACCATCATCATGCCCACAGAAGGTCCTGAATAATGAGTTGTTCTTTTTAGAGTTCTCTTCTGGCTTTGAGAATGGGAACCATGGGTGCATTCTGTTCTAGGGCTTGTGCTATTGACTGAGATACTTGGACTTGTGCAGGCATTACTTGGGCATCTTGCATGTCATTGACTCGCCCTCATTCTTCATTGTGTGCTGAGCATTGAGAAAGGATCCCTGCCCAGGAATTTGGGTCACAGATAAAGTACGAACAAAAAGTGTAGGAAAAGCCCTGGGTGGAAGCAGCACAAGGGTAGGAAAAGGAAGAGTGGGCTGTGAGGATGATCTCTGTCTTTCCTAGGCTCCTGTGTGACAGGACAGGGAAGTACAGGGGGGCCTTTAAGAGTAGTTTTTTTTTTTTTTTTTAAACTAGGTGGAGGAGAGAGTTAAACTATTTCATGGGTGAACTGTGTTATTTGGCAAAAGATCTGTGATAACAGGTTGGAAGGGAGGCAAGTTGTTATTACTATTTTAATTTCACATGGACCAAAGTCTCTCCAGGCTTCCTAAAGGTGCCTTGCTTTAGGCAGAGAGAGAAGTTGTGAGCATTGACTGAGTGGCTTGGGGTTGTAGACAGAGGAGCATGCCCAGTCCTTCAGGCTAGAGCTCAGACATCCATTGTGCTGACTCCCTGCTGGTGCTCAGATCACTGTCATTTACTTCTTTCTTCCCTGCCTTCCTCATGGAAATAAAAGTTCTACTGTCTCTCTGGCTGCTATCCCTCCTGTGCCCAGGACAGCATTGGGCATGTAGTCAGTGCCCAGTAAAGCATGGTGGGTAGATAGTGGGGAAGCATGCAAAAAAGGTGACCAAGGCCCGTTGTTGAAGATTTGTAAGGCGAAGGAAAGTGACGTGTCCAGATGGCCCCCTGACTTGACTTCTCGGTCATGTGGAAGCATAGCCATACAAACCTTGGACTTTTCACTTCGGCATAGTATGCAATAAATTACGTGAGCTCTTCAACACTTTATAATACACAGGCTTTGTATTGGATGGTTTTGCCCAACTGCAGCAACACTTGACCTGCCTCTCTTGGCCTAACGTGAACTGTAGTGGTTCTTTTCTCAAGGTGTTTCCTTTACTTGGGAGGAAGGAAATTGATTTCTGCTTTGCTGTTTCCTGAAACAGTTCTATAGGAGAAGGAAAAATGTCCTCTCCCTAGGTTCTGTAGTTGAGGCCCTAGAAATGACATCGCTATACAGCAGATGAGCAAGAGAGAAAGAGTTGATTTGAATGCACGCAGAGTGTATACATGTGGCAGAAACTCAGCCATGTAACTGGTAGGGTAGTTAGAATCGACCTTGCACAGCACTTTAAGGGAAAGAAACCAGTTGGCTGAGGACTGAAATGACAGGAAAAGGGGTCCAGCTCTGGGGTGGCTCAGGTTTGGGGAGGTAAACATGGGGGAAACTAATGGAAGGAAGGGTTGTCTCTGTGAGGCTGTGTGAGCCCCTCAATGCTGTGGAGATCAAGAGGTCAAAGGTGTCTTCCCAGGACAGAGGGGGACACAGTGTGCAGATGGTGGTGGTGCAAGGCATTAGTCTTCTCCAAATCCTGCAGTTGGCTTTACACTGACCTTTGTGAACCTAAAGAAGACATTCGTTGGTGTTTTAAAGGACTCTTAGGTACTAGTTGCGTCATTCTTCGGGGCTGATGTGAGTTTCCACACCAGAGCCAATGCTGGGTTTCGTGTCTCTTGTGTTGGTTCGCTTTTCATCGCTGTCACAAATACCTGAGATGACTGACTTAGGGAAGGTTGGTTTGGCTCCCAGTTCTGGAGTCTCCAGTCTGTGACTAGTTGGCCCCCTTGCTCGTGAGCCTGTGATGGGACAGCACATCACAGCAGCAGCTTATGGCAGAGCAAAAGTGTTGACCTCATGTCGAGGCAGGGAGCAGAGAGGAAGGGGCTGGGGTCCCACTGTGCTCTTCAAGGGCATGCCCCCAGTCATCCAAGGACCTCCCGCCAGACCCCACCTTTGCAGTTCCCTCACCTTCCAATACACTAGCTGGGAATCAGGCCTTTAACACATGGACCTTGGGGAGGCATTGAAGATCCAAACTGTAGCATGAGTGTAGGGAGGATTTGGGAAATAATTGTGAATTAAAATTCTCAAAACCTTAGAAGTCAGCTGATTCAGCCACAGCTTCAAGGTCAGTAAGTGACTGAGAGACTTGTCCTTGTGTTTTGCAACCTTGTGATGGTTAATCAATCCCTGCCTTTCTTTCCCCCCTGCCTATGGCTGTGGCTTTTTCTGGGGTGGTTGTCATGGAAGCAGCAGAGATTCGTCAAGTGCCTGGGTGCATCTGTCCTTCCTGCTTCCTGTCCCTTGTGCTCTCTTCCTTCCCTTTGCCCAGTTCCCTGGATGAAGGCCCTGTCTCTTATGCGTCAGGGTCTGATTGCTTAAGAGAGCAGCAGCAGGCTTGCTGAGCAGAAAGAGGAGTCTAAGAAGTTCTGAGAAGCGGCGGTGATGTTGGAGGCCAGGTTCGTCCTCATCGAGGCAGAGGAGGTGGTCACCTACTGCTCTTGCTGCTGCTGTAAGGGCCGGGTGCCGCGCCAAGGCTGGCTGTACATCAACTGCCTTTGCTTCTACCCCTTCTCCTGGTCAAGAAAGTCATGTGAGGCCAGTGACGGCATCTGCAGTGATTTGGTCTTTCAAGATAAAATTGGCCCTGGGGTTGATTGGCATGGCTCCCTAGAGAAGCCATTAAAGGTTAAATCCCACAGGAAAAGATTTAAGTGGGTGGTTGAGATAACAGCAGGTGATACTGGATTAGTTTCCAATTTGTGCAGATAATTAAGTTTAATTATATGTGCTACAACCAAGGAGCTTGGTTTTTATTTATTTATTTATTTATTTTGTTTCTTGGAGACAATTCATGTTTCTGCTATTTTCGGGAGCATATCTGTGTAGCTTATTTAAATAGCTACTCAAGACCTTTTACTACCATAGACCATGTTGAAGGTACAGTATCATATCTGATGGGTGAATATTTCTAAAGGAGTAGCATGTACTTCTTCTTAATGCAGAAGGACATCTTTGGAAACACCCATCCCTGAACATCAGGACTGTTGACTATGCAGAATGCTTTACCTAGGTCCACTTGAGATCCAGAAAGAATTGGTGGACATCGCACCAGCAGACGGCACTGTCCTCAGTACTGGCATTCCCACAGGGAAAGACAAGGCCACACGTGTCAGTTGTGTGTTCAAGGTTTCAAAAGCCATTGCCATTGAAAGCACTTTCAGAAGCCATTTCAAGAGCCCGTGCTGGGTGGCACGGGAGATGCACACATGTGTGTGGTTTTCTTCATTTATTTTCCAAGTGCAGCCAGTGGGAGGCCTCCTCCTGAATGTCTGCTGTGGCCAGCCTCCTGCACATGCTGTTTTCTCTTTCAGTCTCACCAGACTCCCTTCTGATGCCTCAGCACCCTGCCCTGTGTGCCCAGTCCTCTCCTGACCATGCTTGGAATGGGTCCCTGGCCTAAGCTTGGCCGTCCTTCTTTTCCTTCTTTCTGAAATGCTTTTCAAAATGAACACCCTGCTTTCCTTCTGTCCTTAGCCTCTTTAGAAACTCCTGTTTGTCCTTCAAAACCCAATTCAGATTGGTCACCTCCACCATGCCTTGCGCCCCATATAATGCATACCATGTCTGTTTCTGGGCTGGGTTCCATCAAGTTGGTGTTGCTTATTTGCTTGTAGGTTAGTTTTTCCTGTTTGTGCTGCTTAAATGCAGGGCTCTTCACACAGCAGTCACTTAATGAACACAGGTTGGCAGTGTAGACAAAACTAGTGTGGGTAGAAGAGCTGGGATAGCTGGAAAAGAGTAGTTCCAGGCCTGACATAGAAATGAGGCCGTTTAACATTCTAAAAGCCTTGAAAACGCTATTGCTAAATAAGTGGAAAGAAATGTGACAATATGACATTCATTCTCCACTTTGATGTGAAAAGGAAATGTTCTAATTTGGGACACTAAGGATTGTCACTAAACCTAACTGTGTTAGGATGATGATATTTGGAAAAAAGTAATGATTGCTAATATTCGATCATGTTTTTCAACTTGTTATCTGTGTGATGGATCAGCTAACAGATAGAAGATTTTATCTTCTCTCCCTTTCCTCTGTATTAGCCTACTGCCCATCACTGTATCAAAAATAACTCTCTGTTGGGTACTGTGGCACAAGTGTGTAATCCCAGCATCCCAGGAGACTGAGACAGAAGGATGGCAAGTTCAAAGGTAGCCTCAGCAAAGGAGAGGCACTAAGCAACTCAGTGAGACCTGTCTCTGCATGAAATACAGAATTGGACTGGGGATATGGCTCAGTAACCAAGTACCCTTCACTTTAATCCCTGGAACACCCGCCAAAAAAATATCTGGGTCTAGCATATTGGAATAAAAATGTGTCACCTGCACTGTATTACATTATTTTTATTAGTAGCAGTAGTACTGGGGATTGAACCCAGGGCTCTTAACTATTGAGCCCTGCCTCCCGCTTTCTGAGTCAGGGACTTGCTAAGTTCCCTTCTTGGTAAGGAGGGATCCTCCTGCCTCCTGGGTCACTGGGACTATAGGTGTGTGCCACGGCACCTGACTATCTTTCTGGCAGTGCTGGGAATCAAACCCAGCGCTTCACACGTGCTTGGCAAGTGCTCTACTACTGAACTATGTCCCAGCACCTGCTTTCTTTTCCTTAAGTGAAGGGGTCTTGCTTTGTTGCCCAGACTGGCCCTAAAACACTGGGATCAAGACACGCACCTGCCTCAGGCTTGCAGGTAGCTGGGAGGTGCACATACACTGTGTCTGACTGTACTGTATTACCTTAGCATTTCATAGAATCTGCTTGTAGTGTCTTCTAAGCATAATAAGAGTCATGTGACACAGACTCGATGCTCAGCCCGCTTCTGTGAACAAAAAATGAATAACCCCCTTGCACACTTCTTTTTCTTCTACCTTAATGTGTGAGTGCTGTTTTTGAAAGTAGATTTTGTGTGATTCAGAAACTTTTGCATGAGTGTTTAAATATTCTTGGAGATGTATGCTATTGGATTGCAAAATGATGGTCCTTGAAAGTATGCAGTAGCCAGCAACCTGGGAGATGACACTTCAATCTTTAAGAAAACCCTTGGCCCATGAGTTGGGTTTCACCAGCAGCTGTCAGGCAGTTGTGTACTCTTCCCCTGCACAGGCTTTGAAGACTTTTGCATTTTAGCTGAAAAGAAAAAATAGAATTTTGGATTGTTATTTGCTGATGCTTGAAGTTTGGCTCCCACTTTATGGGGGATCTGAATTTGCATCTTTTCTCTTTCAGTTCAACTTGTAATCCCTTGGGTTGATATCCAGAAATTGGAAAGGACATGCAACTTCTTTCTGGCAAACACCATCCGGATCACCGCGCAGAATAAGGAGCATGAGTCCTTCATGTTTCTGATCCTGGATGCGGTCTTGAAGATCATGGAGCAGCTGGTAGATGTGATGCTGCAGAGGCTGCTGGATAATGAGGTCTGGATGAGGTCTGGAGCCAGATGTGCAGGAGCCAAGCCAGATCACCAAGAGGTAGAACTTCAGTCCCATGGTGTCCCTCAGCTGCTTGACCTTTTCATGCGCTTTGGTTAGCACCTTCTGGTTGAGTTGTGCTAGAAATTGAAACATGTGTCTCACACACTTCAAAGTGAAATTGGACGACTTTCCAGGAGGAAGGGAAGAACGCAGGCCTTTAAGCCCTTCTGGGGCTTTTGTTCTTGTAATTTGAGGTTTCTGGCCTCTGGTTACCAAATGTGCCCAGAGGGAGTGTGGATGCTGGGTGTGGAGCATACCCATCTGCTCTGAGACCACAGAGAGGCCTCAGTTGGTGGCTGAAGTAGCGGGTGAACTGAGAGGAGACTGTTGTTCTCAGTTGCCTCAGACACATGAACACTATATAATTTCAGGACTTGTGTGCAAAATAGATAGCAGTCCTCCTGCCCTTAGTGCTCAGGTCGAGCTACTGGGATTTGTGCTCATTACTGTCTTGGTGTGTCTTGGCCTCCACTTTCTCCTGAGGGGGAAGGGAAATGTCCCACTAGGGAGGAATTCATTGGCACCAGAAGCACGCTTGCGCGATGTGTGTAAGGAGTAAGATGTGTGTAATGTGTAAGCTTGACTTTAAGTTCCTCAAACCAGTGTGACCAGCATGTTTTGGGGACGAGGATGTCAGTTTTCCAACTCATTTTATGTGTATTATGTAAATTAAATTTCTTCTTAACAGATACATAAAAACCTAAGGATTGTACATGTCAATGGGGAACCCTAGGGTGTTCTGATGCAGGTACACTTTGTGTGATGTTTAACTCGGGTAAACCTACCTGTCTGCTCAAACATCATTTCTTTATGATGAAAATAATAAAAATCCTTTCATCTAGCGTTTTGAGTATTCGGTGTGGGATTGGCACCTGTAGTCACCTGCTCTGTGGCAGCACCCCGGAACTTCCTGCTCCTTCTCTCACTGGCTCAGAACCCATTAGGCAACCTCTCTGGCCTCTGGTTTCCACCGTTCTACCTTCAACTGTATGACAGCAACATTTTTAGATTTCAATGTAAACGTGTTGGGTGTACTTGGCTCTCAGCGACCTTGGGGTTCCCCTGAGGGACCTCACCTCCCATTCTTGCAGTATGTGAACTTCTTTTTATTTGTTCTTTGTAGATATACTTGACCGTCATGTGTACTTTGACATGTCCTACATCCATGGAGTACAGCTTCCCTTCTTGTGGTTGTACAAGATGTGGAGCTACACCAGGCATATATTCATATTCGAACGTAGGAAATTGTGTGATTCAGTGTGTGAACCTGCGCAGTGCACTTGGCTTCCCCTGGCTCCCTGGTCCTCCTCTGGAGAAAAGTCAGGCTCCCTTTTGGATATCCACATATGAACAATTAACCTTTTCAATGGGTAGTTCAGGTTTTTACAAGAATCACAGGACCACACAATCATCACCACAGCCACAGAACCTTTTATTACCCTCCAAAGAAGCCTCACGTTCATGAGCAGTCACTCCTTATTTTTGTCTGTCAGCCTTCTATGTGGACATTTCATGTAAATGAACCTGGCACCTTGTGGTCTTTGTGTCTGGCTTCTTTCACTCAGCCTGAGGTTTCCAAGCTCTGTCCATGTACACTTTCTGTTGATGGCTGAGTACTATCTACCCTGCTTGAGGGGATGTGCCACATTTGCTGTGTCCATTCATCAATTGGTGGATGTGGGGTAGTTTCCACCTTCGACTGAATCTGTTGCTGTATTTGTGTGCCAGTTATTGGACGTCAATTCTCAATTGTGTTGTGCACATTCACCTGGGAGGGAATATCTGGGTAAACACTGCGTCCACTTTCAACCTTTGAGGGCTTCTGGCTGTTTGCCAACATGAGTGCGTCATTTGGCCTTCCACGAGCAGCGTGTAAGGGCTCCACCTTCCCCATGTCTCACCGATGCTCACCCCGCTTATCATCTGACCTCCACACATGGCCTCTGCTGCCATTTTTGGAGTACTTCTCACAGTTACTCCAACCAGGATGGAATGCTTATTTTAGTTCATGATTTCATGAAATTCTTGCTGGTGAGGACAGCAGAATCTGCTCCTTGCATTTGCTCCCAAGTTCGACCGTGGGTCTGGATGGACCATGGGTTTGACTGGCTCTGGAGGGGCATGACTTCTTATTTCCGTCTCTAAACTATCAGGTTGTGCCAGCGAGTTCAAAAGTGTTTTCCTTTGGAATTTCCTTTCTGTAGACCTTTCCATGTCTTCTTAACCTCTCCAACCTCTCACCAGGGACCTTGAAGCCAGAGCACAGAAGGAGCTTTTCCGAGGCTTATTCAGGCTGCCAAGAAAGGAGAAGCTGCACGCTGTGGTGGACTGCTCCTCTCGATTCCCTTCGATCACTCCCACACTGCGGGATGAATGTTTACTTCTGACAGCTCCACCTGCTTTGCCAGCAGAGAAGTTGGCTGCTGTAATGTTGTCCTTCTGCTCAGAGAGGTAGACCCTGCCCCTCACCTCTGCTTGACCTGCTGTGCATACTCTGAAGCAGACTTTTGTCATTTAACCCGTTTTGTTCAGTCCATTTTCTGTTGCTAAAACAAAATGCTTGATGTCAGGTTTACTTATTAACCAAGAAGAAAAACAAAAAGGAATAACATGGTGCTGGATCAGCACCAGTGAGGCGTTGTGGTGGACAGTGTCCCTGTGGCAGGAGCTGAGTAGATGGAAACATCATGTGTGAAGACAGGAAGCCAGGGAATGGGGAGGGACCACTGTGTTGTAACAACCCCTGTTGTGGGAATGAAGCAGGTCCCATGATCCCTACTGAGGACTGTTCTTCCAGTGACCCACCCACCTCCTACTAGTCCTCACCTGTTCAGGTTCCACCACTCTTTAGCTGCCCCATTGGGGATCAAGCTTTCAACACAAGTACTTTTGGAGGACACACTCAAACTCTATCTGAACCAGAGCAACTTGGGCTGTGAGATGGGGCACATGGGGTGTGGGACATTTGCACTGTTTTGTCCTCTAAAGAGGGGACATCTAGATGGTCTGCATTCAGGAAGGAAGCATGACCTGAATTACACCATTAACCAGTCAGCCTTCATTTTTTCTGTTTTTGCTGTGGCAGCTGAAAGTTGCCTAGAAGTGATTGGTAAGAACAGTATACCCTAACCTCACACTGTTCATAAAGCTGTCATTCATAAGTACATGCCTCGCAATTCAAGCTTTTCCTACAGCTCTTAGAAGGGATCCTCCCCTTTTGTTGCCAAAAAAAAAAAAAAAAAAGAAAGGCAAAGTATAAAAAGTTTTGCCTTTAGAAAACACGTGGCAAATCGTTTGACCTTTATACTTCTCTGGAACTTGTGAAAGATTTAAAAATGCCTCCTTTTGTGAGGATCAGGTCTCTCCTATAACTCTGATTTCTTGTTGGAAATGAGGGGGTGGGCAACCTGAGTTTACTTCTGAATGCAAGCAGCTCAGTCCTTGATCTCAGGCATCTCTGCTGAGGGGGTACCACAGCTGTTACACATCAAGACCTCTGAGGTCTCGCTTCTCTTAGCATAGGTCCTGAGCCTGATTGTTTAGGAACTCAGTGTTTTTCCTCGTATGATTTCCCACCTCCATGCCCTCCTTCTCCAATAGATGTCTTCATTTTGCAAGCATTATTATCAGTGGAGCAAGAAAGCGACATGATGACCTACATACCTAAAAAATTGATTTTTTGAATTATGCATAGCATCAATTGACCTTGTAACCATTTTGTAAGTGGAATCCTACAGCATTGTCATTTTGTGACTTGCTTATTGCAACACACAATATCCTTAATGTTGATCCACTTCTTATCTGTTAGAATTCCCTTCCTTTGGAAGTCTGAGTAATATTCCATGGTAGCCTAAACCACAGTTCCCTTATCCATTCATCTGTGCATGGAAGCTTGGGTTACTTCTACCTTTTAATGATTGTGATTGATGCTCCCTTGCACACTTTTCAGCCTTTATACCAGGTCCTTGTTACCATTATTCCATGTTAGATTAACTTCTTAGCATGTTCGTGGAGGTCTGCCTTCCTTCTTTTTTGTGGTCCTTACTGTGATTCAAATCTTTTTATTAGTGCCTTGCAATTAAGCATAGCAGTGGGATTCATTGTTCCATATTGGAACATGCACATAACGCAATTGGTCAGTTCCGTTCTCCAGCACCTCCCCTTCATGTGCCGTCTTTTGCATCAGGTAGTGAGCCTGGAGAAGATGGAGGACACCAGTCTGCTGCCCAGCCCCATTCTCATCAGCATCAGGAGCAAGATGGCCTTCCAGTTCATCGAGATCAAGGATAGAGAGACCTTGGTGGAGACCCTGCTTGAGAGACTGAAGCAGGTCCACACCAACCACCCTGTGCAGTATGACACCTCAACCAATGACAAGGACATGGTAGGAGCCTGCAGTATGGTGGCTTTCTGTGACGTGACAGTCCCCCCTCACCACCTCTGTGTCAGTGGGCTCCAGAGGGCATATGTAGGAAGGAACCCTTAGGGCGT